>NC_063201.1:28683148-28685648 GCF_017589495.1 Alosa alosa | reverse complement strand
GCTTACACATGTAAGAAAACCATTAGGTGGTTTAGTGAATTGGAAAATGTCTAAACCAGTCCAGTGCTTGTGAAGAGCAACTCAGTGGTGGTATGGTGATTCAGTTTCCTGTTTGTGTGAAATGCGGTGTTGACGTTATTAACAGACGTGGAAAGGGGAGGCTTGTATGGACTTCTCCACGTTCCACTACCAGAGTCTCTAAAGTGCTTTCCTGCCACGTGAACTCCAACAAGACTAACAGGATGCCAGGGTAGTAGATCAGTCGCCTCAGGCAAACCGCACACCTAGACAGCAGGCTTGTAGTAAATTATAGCGTATCGCTGTTCCACCAAACATAACTATACTGTTTGCTACAAATCTACTGAGAGAGGGAGGGAAAGAGGGAGAGACAAGTGTCCGTGTGACTGCCATGTAAGCAGTGTAACACACACCCCACCCCCAACACACACACACACACACACACACACACACACACACACACACACACACACACACTGTCTTTGAGAGAGGCCTGTGCAGAATCACTGTACTGTTGACCTCTCCGACCCTGAGCCTCACTGACTGAACAAGCACAACCCCCACACACACAGGGGCCCCCTCTTCTGTGGGTTTATATAGAGAGGTGCTTAAAACACACTGGTGTTTATACACAAACAAGGAGTCCAGACACGGTTTCCACAGGTTGGTGTTGGGCTTTTCCTCATTTGGGTAGACTCTCCGTGATTAACCCATTCGTGCTGGATGCTGCACGACGCAACATTCCATCTCCCGCCTGTTGCTGCATAGCGCAGCATTGACTCTCCCGCTGGTTGCTGCATAGCGTAGGTGTACAGAGGCTTAGATATTAAGGTTTTGGTAGACGTTGACAATTCTTAGTATTTTTTCAGAAAACCCTCAGGAAATAAGGTTGTTTAGTCTCGAATGCCATAGGATTCTATAGGCGTTTTTAGCAGGCATATTAGGAGTAAATGGGGTAAAGGATAAGGCTTTACTTTTTATCTTGGCCTGATATGACCCCCACATCTCTCGGCACAGGAGGTCTGTTTTCTTGGTATCACAGGGGCAAGTCTGAACTGGTCATACTCCCGTTCTTTCATCAATGTATTCCCTGTGTGTTGACTCATAGTCTAGTTATAGTTATCTATAAGTATTAGATAGTATTTCCGACGGACATTATGCAAATGAGCTCGTCTGAATGAAGCAAAGAACATGCTGTTTCTGTTCATGTGTGTGTTCCACCATGTTTAACCTGTTCAGCCACGCGGAGATTCTGTTAATTTGTGTCGGTGTCGTTCACACATAATGTCCGCATGTCCATATCATATCTGAATCACCCGAAGGGTCGGACCTCCGTTTGACAAAGATCCGCATATACTGCGGAGGACGTGTCTGAAAGCAGCTATAGTGTCTGCCACATACATCATCATACAGCTCATCTAATTATAAATACATGAGGATTGTGTGTGTGTGTCAGTGTGTCAGAATAGTTTTTTACTAAATGTAGGTCAGAGTATTTGAATTATTTATGTCTATCTGAACCACCAAATACACACTCACCTTTGTGTGTGTGACTGAGAGAAATGTGCCCCTATCTCTCACATGCACAATTAACACGCGTTGCAGACCCTCATTGTCTGTGCTCAGTGTCCTCTACTGAACTGAACAATGACTGATATGCTGAATTTGTCTGGGAAGAGTGTTACTCAGCGAGTGCTGTTCCCTATGTGGACACATTCCCTTCATCACTGAAGCATGTGTTGATGATTCTGTTCACCTTTTTATTGAATTGTATCCTGTGTCAGGAGAGAGTTTTTTTTTTGGGGGGGGGGGTTCTGTCTGTCTGTCTGTCCTCATTATAAACATACTGTATATCTGTTGTTGATCTGACGTGTTGGCTGTTTATAGGATCTGTGTCAGTCCATCTGTTTGTTCAGTCATTCCTCTATACATTCATTGAGTTTATATTGATCTGTGGGTCTCCTGCCATCCAGTTATCTGTGTCTGTCACACAGTCAGAATATCTGCCTACAAATTCCACTGTTGGTTGTTTAGCCTATATCTGTCTGTTGTCTAGGCTATATCAAGGATACAAGGATACAAGGAAGTTTATTGTCACATGCATATAGTTACTGGAAGTAAGAAATGCAGTGAAATTATGTCTGGTGTCAGCCTATTTGTGCAAAGTGGGGGGGGCAGTAGAACAGGGGTTTAGTAGATTAAGTGGCAAGGGCTGCATAAGAAAGGTGAGGGAGGATTGGGGGGGCACCAACAAGGAGCACCCAAGAGCAACTGTCTGTTGTTGACAAGAGCAATTGTCTATCTGTCTGTTTGCCTTTCACCTTTTTTTGACCTTTCCACCTCTGCTGACCTGTCAATCTGTCTCTGTCCATCTGACCACACATCCATGTATCCATCTGGTCATCTCTCCATTCATTCCAGCATCCATCCATCCAGTGACCATCAGTCATGAGTTCTTCCACTCACTTTGCTGCGTGTCTCT
>NC_063201.1:28603148-28680648 GCF_017589495.1 Alosa alosa | reverse complement strand
TATGGCGGGTGGTCCTCCAGCTGTGTACATTGCTCTGCACCTGTGTGATTCACAACTATTTTTATGGTGTGTGTGTGTCTGTATGTCTGTCTGTCTGCCTGTACATGTTTTGTGCATATGTGTTTGTGCATATGCTGCGTGTGTGTGTGTGTTGACAGGTGGCTGAAGTTTGAGGAGGACGTGGAGGATGGTGGTGAGAGGTGGAGTAAGCCCTATGTGGCCACCCTCTCCCTGCACAGCCTGTTTGAGCTGCGCTCCTGCATCCTCAACGGCACCGTCATGCTGGACATGAGGGCCAACAGCATCGACGACATTGCAGGTGTGTGTGCGCGTTCTTTACCTGGGATTTAGCCATGAATTTACCATAATGATGGACAGATTGTGTCTGTGTGTGTGTGTGTGTGTGTGTGTGTGTGTGTGTGTGTGTGTGCATGTCTGCACAGCACATCAAACACATCTGGCCCTTGGATGCAGTATGTGCTTTATGTGTGTGTATGCGTGCAACTTCATTATACACAGTATACAAAACACATCTGGAAGTGTGTGTGTGTGTGTGTGTGTGTGCATGTGCCAAATTACCCTGTGCCAGCCTCTAACACCATGATCCCACAAGGACACGCTGCAAGTCAAGAGCTGGGAAGCACCTTATTATGATTAGCTGTTAGCGTTTGATAATCCAGCCTAAGCACCTGCCCCACACTAGGACACAGCAATTACCTCATGAGTTGAAACAGGTGTGGGAGAGCAGGAGAAGAACATGCCCACCGCACCGCTGCACTCTACCCAGTGCATGCTGGATACTATGGATTTACATTACATTTACATGAACAGTACATACTTGCATACTTGCAGGCTCAGACATTGTATTGGAGCAGGCGCCCCGGTTAGTGTGCTAACAAAAGCACACTTCTGGGAGATGATACTACGTCATTAAACATCACACTAGGACATGTAGCACATGTGGCTCCTGATAAAGGCACTCACTTTTGCATACTCGTCATACGGAGCCACACAGCAGGTGCAGGTGTGGCAGCTGCTTTTGGCCGTCCGTGTAAACAGGTGAGACAGAGCACTCAGAGCACAGGAGACGCGGGATGCCATGCGAGCTGGTGAGCTGATAAGAATCAGTGGAGATCACACACAATGCATCCAGTGCGCCAAGGCAATCAGACTCAAGAGACTTAAAGTGAAGGTTTTTATTTTTTGCTTAAACTCTAATGTTCCTCTCACTCTCCTTTATGATGGTGGAAGTGTTAATTGGGAAGATCGAGCCTCTCCACCCCACCAAACGCCCTCTTCTTTTAATAAAATGTATTACAGAAAAGTTACCACATTAGGACAACAGTGGAAAATCAGCAACAACAATAGCATATAGAGACACAAAGGTCTCTCTGTGAAGGCTGGGCGATGCTGTACCTTGACTGTAAAAGCAAAGTGCTAGCAGCCATGCTCAACATTTAGGGGTTGCCTATATTGAGAAGAATGTTGGTTACATTTGTGAAGTACTGTATATCACTCACTCTCAATACAACCATCTACTGACTACAAGATGTAATGTGACAAGTGTAAGTAGATGTGAGTACAGTTTGTGTGTTTGTGTGTATTATGTGTACTGGGTGTGTGGATGTGTGTATGTGTAAAAGCCCACACGTTGATGTAAGTGTGAGAATCCCGTTTTCTCATGTATCCTTACAGTGTGTGTGTGTGTGTGTGTGTGTGTGTGTGTGTGTGTGTGCTGTGTGCGCGTGCGTGCGTGCGTGCGTGCGCGTGTGCAGACATGGTGATTGACAGCATGGTGGCGTCGGGCCAGCTGGACGAGTCTCTGCGGGAGAAGGTGCGGGAGGCCATGCTGAAGCGGCACCACCACCAGAGCGAGAAGAAGCTGAGCAACCGCATCCCCCTGGTGCGCTCCTTCGCCGACATAGGCAAGAAACACTCCGACCCCCACCTGCTTGAGCGCAATGGTGAGCATGCCCCCACCTGCAACCCGCTCTTTTCTTACTCACTTAAAATCAACTTTAAATATACAGTATATAATCTTAAGAATCACTGATTTTTTCTGTTTATTTTTTTATTTTTATTTTCTATTTTTTTATTGGTTATTCACTTCTTCACACTTTGACCATTGTAGAGACCATTCATGTTGAGGTCATTCTGTTTTTTCCCCTTTGCAGCGTTCCTGTTTTTCTCTCTTAACTTTTTCTGGAAGAGGCCCGTTGTTTTTTTATTATTATTATCTTAACCAAGTGGTTTCTTTCTTAACAGTGATGTTTCCAACAGTCCTGCAATCCCCTGCTTGTTTCCTCAGCTTTTATCCTTATCCTAGAAGAAGTCCTCACAAAGACACAACTCTACTGTGTTGTGTGTGTGTGTGTGTGTGTGTGTTTGTCTGTGTGTGGTCATAATCCTAGTTGTAGTCGTAGTCTGGAGCAGCCGAACTAAACTGGTGGTGTGAACGCTCTGTGAAACGGAAGGTGTGAGTTTCACAGAGGGTGTGTGTCAGAGGCTGGCTGGAGAAGGCCACCTGCAGTGTGTGAAGTGAAGCATGGTTGGCCACCGCTTTGGTTACTTGCACGATCAGTAAAGTGGACCATGCTTCTCCTTTTTTCAAGATTGCGTGAAAAAAACAGCCATACAAGTTGCTTCATTCAACTAATGCCTAAGGCCCAAGCCAGCTTGTACAAATTCAGTTACGTACACTGGCACGTGTTGGGGGTGCTTGTATAATGGTGTGTGTGTGTGTGTGTGTGTGTGTGTCTGTGTCTGTCTTATCAGCTGTGTGGCGTGAGTGTGTGTGTGTGTCTATCTGTTATCAGCTGTGTGGCGTGAGTGTGTGTGTGTGTGTCTGTCTGTTATCAGCTGTGTGTGTGTGTGTGTGTGTGTGTGTGTCTGTATTTCACAGGGCTGTGTTGCTTCTTCTTTCTCACCAGCACTTCCTCTCTCACTTGCCCACTCACTTCCCAGCATGCCTCACCAGTGTGACATCATGATGTTGACGGCAAACCATTCATTTTCATCTTTTCTCCACCAACCCCCCCACCCCCCAACCAATTCCATCCTTCTTTCCTGACTCCTCTTTCACTGCTCTCTCTCATCCCTTTCTCTCCCTTGTCATCCTCTTTTCCACTGCACTGGTTCTCTTCTCCTCTCGTCTCCTCTCGTCTCCTCCTCCCCTTCTCCTCCACTACTGCTCTCCTCTGTTCTCATCTCCTCCTCCCCTTCTCTTCCACTACTGCTCTCCTCTGTTCTCATCTCCTCCCCTTCTCCTCCACTACTGCTCTCCTCTGTTCTCATCTCCTCCTCCCCTTCTCTTCCACTACTGCTCTCCTCTGTTCTCATCTCCTCCCCTTCTCTTCCACTACTGCTCTCCTCTGTTCTCATCTCCTCCCCTTCTCCTCCACTACTGCTCTCCTCTGTTCTCATCTCCTCCTCCCTTTTGTCCCTTTCTTTCCATTCCTTTCCTCTCTTCTCTCTCGCCTCTCCTTTCTTCTCCCCTCTCATCTTTAGGGGAGGGTCTCTCCTCCTCCCGCCTGTCTCTGCTGAAGCGCACCTCCTCCATTGGCAGCTACGGCACCCCCCCTCACTCCCGCCGCCCCTCCAAGAAGTCCCGTTTCTCCCTCGGCAGCCGCTCTTCACTTCTCCTCAGTCACCTCACCTCCTCCCCCCACCTCCTCCCTCACCGCCTCCCCCACAGTCACCCCCACAGTCACCCCGACGGCCACCCCCAGAAACACGCCCCCGACCCCCCGCTGCTCCACGCCGGCCCCGCACTTCTCCGGTCCCCCCCTGCTCGGCCCCCAGATCCTGGTTGACCCCGGTGACCAAGCGGGCATTCCTCAGGTGGTGGTCTTCCCACCCGAGGAGGACGAGGAGAAGCGGGACGGGCTCTCCCCCCCGCGCTCAGACCTGCCCCTCATAGAGGAGGGCCCTGTGCCGGACACCGCCCACCTGGCCTGGCTCCTGGCTCCAGCAGAAGGCAAATATCACCCCAGGCAGGGAGTCCATCTGCATGACCACAGACCACTCCTGCCTGCCTGACCCCCTTACACCCCCACCCCAATAACCCCACCGCTCCCTCCCCATCCCCATGCCAGTGTGTAGCCTGGTCTATTCTTGTGTAATGCGTGTGGTTTGTGTGAAGTTGTGTGTGTGTGTGTGTGTGTGTGTGTGTGTGTGTGTGTGTGTGTGTGTGTCTATAAGGTTGTGTCTGCTTTCATATGTTTATGTGTGTGATTGATTTCAAAACCACACTATAACTTTCGTGTAGAGGCATGCATCTTGCCAACGGCTGTGTGTGTGTGTGTGTGTGGGGTAGTGAATGTGAGCCGACTAAATTGCCTCATTTGGCGATCCCACCAGTCTGGTGTGTGAGTGCAGAGATTTGACGGTCTGGAAGTTGCTTACCTGGCTGTCACTGGATACAGGCTTCACACTCCCCTGCGCAGACGGGCACGTGTGTCTAACGTGGCCTCGGTTCGCTTTGATTTAGACGCTGTCCGTTTAAAAATACACTCGAAGAAGAAAAAAAGAACTCTTCTGCTTACTAGACATGGAGTCTGCCATGGGCGAGGGGCAGCGGTCTAGTGCCCGAGGACTTGCTGCTTGTCGGGCGGTGAGAAGGGTGAGAGGTCATCAGGACACGGAGTGTGAGGGAAGGCTTATTTTTAGGGGCTGAGGTGAGTTGGACCCCCCTGCGTGGAGGGTAAGCTGAGCTTTATGAAGCCCAGATTTATGAAGTTGGCTTTTCACAAATCATCTGTTAAGTTCAGCTCAGCGAGCAACTGGAGCCGCTGACCTTTAAAAGTGGTGCGCGTTTACTTAACTGTGGGATAGCGTCATCAGAAATGGGAAGTATACCTTTACAGAGGTGTGTGTGTGTGTGTGTGTGCTAGTTGTCTCACAAACGCATACAAACAAAACTCACACATACAAAGACTGACAGACACACCCACCCAGCAGCACTTGCATTGTGACGTGCTAACTCTGACAGGTGAATTCAGCACCATGTTATACGTCTCTCACCAGCACTTGGCACCTCACTGGTGGGTGCTAATAAAGTGTGTGTGTGTGTGTGTGTGTGCATGTGTGTGTGTGCGCGTGCGTGCGTGAGCTGAACTTGGGAGTGTGAGACTCGTGTTGCACCCCTCTGACACAGTAAGATGAGCCCTTGGGATCAAGGAACCCAGTGATGTCATGGTGTCCAGAGCAGCGTTTTGCAATGTGTGTGTGTGTGTGTGTGTGTTTTGTGTGTGTGTGTGTGTGTGTGTGTGTGTATTTGCGTTGTTGTTTATAAAAGCACAGACTTGATGGAGTGGGAGAAAGTAACTTTTTCTCGTATAATTGTGAAACCTTGTCCTTACTCCTCTCTCTGTGTCTGTGTGTGTGTGTGTGTGTGTGTGATGTGATGATGAACGCAGCTCATGCCATATGCCATATGCCATCTCTCCCAAGTCATTGAATGCTAGACTCCCTGGCCTGAGTGGGGAGATCTGATGAACTCATTGGTGTTCCTTTTCCTCTCGTGGAGTGGGGAGATCTGATGAACTCATTGGTATTCCTTTGCCTCTTGTGGAGTGCCTCTTGAGTCACTGCTCTTGTCTCTAGCCTATTCTGAGGCAGGGGCGCCTGTGTGCAGCAAAATAATCATCTAGAATAATAATGAGATCTGGTAATGCACCTCTGCCCCCTCTCCAACACACAGGCACACAAACACTCACAGAAACACACACACACACAAAACACTCACAGAAACACACACACACACACACACAGACGCACACTCTTTAGCACAGTTGGCTCATCATTGTGAGATTTAGATGTGCGGACATTGGTCTAAGATCTTCTGCCTCAATTCTAATGCGTGTCCCTCCACCATGGCCCCTGATTCTGGGGGCAGTCTCTAATAAACATCGTTGCTTGTTAGACAGGCCATTTTGCCACAAAGCAGAGTGGTGCACTGCATGTTATTAATTTCAGGGTTGATTTATGGCAAACAGACACCATCACATGCTGGCCTTGAAGGCACATTCCCAATACTTGGTGTTTTTTCTGTAATTGGGTTACGAGCACAATTACAATGCCAGTGCTTTGGAAGTTAAGTTGAAGTTGATCAGTGGCTGTACTTTGTCGTGTCGTGTTGTGTGCTGTTGCCATTGTGTCCCCCTGCTCACCCTTGGCTAGAGGGCATTGCGATGGAAAATACCGTCCTGTGTATCAGGACTTTGCTCTTTGTCCCGTGGGTACTGCTGCCCAGCAGTAATTGGCCTAGCGTCGGTATCGGCCAATATCGGCATTGTTGACTGGTGTCAGTCATCGGCAAATTGCATAGCATTTACTGATGGCAGTGGCTGCTATTTTGCAAATCAATTCTGCACTAGTTAAATGTTGTGCTATGTTTTGAATTGGCACATTCAGAGATGGTGCTATGAGGGGATGGAAGGCTTGGAAAGATTCATTTTTGTTTCTCTGCCAATAAAAGGCATAATTAACAACAAAAACAAAGTAAATAAACAAATACAAATATATTGGTATCAACATCTGTTATTGGGCAAATTGTTATTTTAAACATTGTTATCTGTATCAGTCCAGAATTCCACAATAGGTGCATCCCTACTTGTTAGTTTGCATGTCGGCAGCCTTGCACTGTAAGTGTGCGTGGCCACAGGGTCTTACTGATGTGTACACAGCATGGCATGCATAGGCCAGAAAACCACCTCTGTTTCAGATGTTTTCATAATCACTGATTGGTTCTTTTCCCCCTCCCCTCCGCCACCCCACTCTACTCTTGGCAGGACTGCTGGCGTCCCCACAGTCGGCCCCTGGGAGCCTGGAGAACAGCAAGCCCAGCGAGGGCCGCATCAACGGAGCAGGGGGCAGCCGTGAGAACAGCACGGTGGACTTCAGCAAGGTGACCCCTCCGCTGCGGCACTCCTTTTCTGTCTCGCTCGCTCTCTCAAAAGGGCTCTTTGTGTTTCCAGCCATCCATTATTATCCATTATCCCAGATATGCAAGCAAGCACACGTACCTCTACACACACACACACACACACACACACACACACACACACACACACACACATGTAAACCCTATCCTTCTTTGGCCACAGTTGCATTGTTCTAAAGCAGGGGTTTTCAACTGATTGTGAACCAGGGACCACCATTCTGGCTAATTACATAACCCCAGGACCACCATTGAATAAAAACACTGATTCCCACATTGCAACTACATAACTGAATCCATGGTCAGGGTCCACCAGCAATGTCCTCACAGAACCACAAGTGGGCCGCGGACCACTGGTTTAAACCCCTGATCTAAAGCCAATGCATGTCTACACCGTGGTGAAATCAGCACTCCCTTTGATCTTTTTGGTTAATGTTTCCCATCCCTGAAGTCTACATCTTCCCCTGTCCATCCCTGAAGTCTACATCTTCCCCTGTCCATCCCTGAAGTCTACATCTTCCCCTGCCCTTCTTTGTCTGCTGCCACTAGACCCCCCCAAACAAATTGCTGTTAATCAGAGCAGACCCCTGTTTATATGTGATGTGTTATTCTATTCTCCACAAACCACAGCAACCCCACACACACACACACGTAAAACCCTATCCTTCTTTGGCCACAGTTGCATTGTTCTAAAGCAGGGGTTTTCAACTGATTGTGAACCAGGGACCACCATTCTGGCTAATTACATAACCCCAGGACCACCATTGAATAAAAACACTGATTCCCACATTGCAACTACATAACTGAATCCATGGTCAGGGTCCACCAGCAATGTCCTCACAGAACCACAAGTGGGCCGCGGACCACTGGTTTAAACCCCTGATCTAAAGCCAATGCATGTCTACACCGTGATGAAATCAGCACTCCCTTTGATCTTTTTGGTTAATGTTTCCCATCCCTGAAGTCTACATCTTCCCCTGTCCATCCCTGAAGTCTACATCTTCCCCTGTCCATCCCTGAAGTCTACATCTTCCCCTGCCCTTCTTTGTCTGCTGCCACTAGACCCCCCAAACAAATTGCTTTAATCCAGACCCCCTATTCTCCACAAACCACAGCAACCCCTATACTCACCCAACCACATCCACATTCACACATCCTCTTTAGTAACACTAAAGATTACTCAGAAAGCCACAGAAACCTCTACACATCTCCTGTTTAGTTGTCTCTAAGCAATCTTCATTTTCTTCCCCGTTTTTGTTCGGGTGTTTCAGATGTCTTGCAAGGGCTTGGTAAGCATTTTGACCGAGACATGTGATGGTGTCTCAATCCACAGTCAGAGCGGTTGGAAGGCCACAGAAATGCAGGCTGTCTTCAGAAGAGAGAGCCGTATGTGACGTTCGCTACCATTAGTTGCCAGAAACTTTTTTTATTTTTTATACTTCCAAAGTCTTCACTGTAGTGTACACACACACACACACACACACACACACACACACACACACACACACACACACAAACTGACATTTTCTTGTTACTTTTTTTTCAAAGCCACACAAGTTCTGTCAGGTCCCCGTTAATCCTGTCAGGAGTTGGTCAGCGGTCAAAGCGTTCAGCTGCAGCAGGTCTCGCTGTCAACTGGCCTGCTCTCCTCTGGCATAGACAACTATAATCCTAGACTGTTGAGGTGCAGTACAATACAACACACACTGTTTCTTCTCTTTCACAGAAGTGGACAAGCACATGTCAGCATGTGGAAGCAACCCCCGGTGCTGTGCATTGGAGAGGATAACAATCGACAGATGTAGACAGAACACACAGTCACTGATCACTAGGGGTGTGAATCTCTCATGTAAAAGACGATGCGATTCGCATCTAGATTCATGGGCACGATTCGATACAAGAAAAGATACATGTTCATAAAAAACGATTCAGTACGATTCGATGCGATTCGATTCGATGCAATTCGGTGCAGTTCAAGAATGAAAAGCATTCTGAAAGATTTTTTTATCATTTGCTTAAGGTGCACATTCATTTTATATTATCAATTATCATGGTCATGGTTGTCAATTAGGCAAAAAAAATGTGTGAATATGATTATCTAAACTGAGATTTGTATCATATACTGTATTGAAAATGAAAAAAGAATAGTCTACATTTCAGTCAAATACAGCAGCCAAATACAACATAAAAATAAATTTTTAGAGACTAGATTTTATAGTTATATCTGATTGCTTTCAAGGAGCTGTAGCCTATTGTTGAGGTTAGACAATACCGAAATAAAATAAAACAGTGCTTAAGACACTCTTGGCCTTTTCTCATATAGCCTACAAGAATAAAATAGGCCTACATGTCAATGAACTCTCTGGGCTTAGGAACATTAAGGAAATCCCTTTATCAAACGTAAGGCTACTCTACAGACTATCATTGCTTTTTAGGAATGCTATAGTAAGTGTTTAATTTCGTGCTGGACTTTGAAAAACAAAACAGTATTGTCAACAATTGTCAAACAAACGACCGAGTGCGAGTTGTCATGTGCTTAAGTTGCAGTAGATGTATGGGTAATGAGGTCCTTTGACAACTTTGGGCAATGAATGTAGCCAAAAACGAACTGCATTACCCACAAATCCATGCCACGTGTAGCTTCAAAACAGGAAGTGGGATGAACGCGCTGCTGGCAACCTAAATGAGAGTCTGAGCGAGCAGAAAAGGTTGTGAACCGATTCGTAACAAGTAAATCGATATAGCGACCGGTTCATTTCAGTTTTATTCCGATACGGGGCTTCACGTATCGATGTAGTCGTATCTTACACGTTAAAAACGGATACCGATACGTATTGGTTAATCTTTACACCCCTACTGATCACCCTTTTGTTTACAAGTTTAAGATGTTAAATGTTGGTGTTTGTGATGGTAAACAAACATTACACATGCATTAATATTTATGTTTAGCCAGCAGTCCCTCCCTCACTTTTATTGAAAGTAACTACTGTAGTGTACAGTACAGTGTACCAGCAGTGTTTTCGGTGAGGAGACCCTTTTATGCTGGCGGTGCAATATTGAACCTGTTGAGCTAAAAGTTTCACTTGTTCTTCAGCCCTTTACAGAAGAGGAGTGCACTCTGGGGGCTTGAGATCTGTCTAGGGGGTAGTAGATTGAGACATGTGGAATCAGATTGAGTGCCAACATTCCTTATGATGCCTCTTGTGTTGTCTGGTTTCGTGCTGCTCCATCTTGACCACCACCTGCACCAGAAATGCCACCCGTCGTTTCACTGTAGTTGTGGTGCCCTTGGTGGGAGCTCTGGAAGGCCAACCGTAAGTCTCTCTGTTGCCCTGACTCCAGTCTGGGTTCTCGTTGGTCGTTGGTCAGTGTCGTTTTGTGGAAGCTGCCCTGTGACTGTGACATCCTGTTGTGGAGCCCTGTGGTTGTGATTGGCCTTTAATGACTGTGGTTGCCTGAAAGTGTTTCGTGGCATGGCTGCTGTGTGTTAGGCCTCGGTGTTGTAATCTTGTGTCTGGAACCTGTGAGAACCTTAAGACCCAAAGCCACCATGGAGCTTTGTGGATTTTTTTATAACCCGAGATTTCCTATCTGTGTGTGTGTGTGATGTGATCTTATGTTGTCGTTGTGCTTTTGTTTGTTGGCACACTCGGTTTTGTGTAACCGTGTTTGGTGTTTGGATTTGAAAGTCCCAGCGTGCGCCCCATGTGAGTCAGGATGGAGGAGTCATCTCAAGTAGCTGTCAGAGAAGAGAAATGGCCGTCCCTGGAGTCTGAGAAGAACTCCTGGAGGTGTTGAAGGACAATATTTGTTATTATTCCAGTAACCAACTCTGAGGTCCAGGGAAGGGCCATCGGGTGTGGTCCACAGCTTAGACCCAGGAGTTCCCACGGGTGCAGATCCAGGTTAGCTGAGCGGGACTCGCAGGGAGGAAAACATGACCAGGTGTGGAGGCAGTGTTGTACCCGTATCCCTGTGTGTGGCACACAGCTTGAGCCAGAGTATCAGTTGGCTGTCTGATAACATTGGTTCTCCACCGCAGTGGACCCCCATGCTCCCGCTCAACACCAGCTGGACCAGATCAGGGCCCCAAATTATTTATTTCTCTCTCTCTCTCTCTCTCATTGTCTCTGCCTTACACTGATCTGCCTTACACTGCCTGATCGAGTGATTGTGCTTTCAGATTGTTTGTCATAGTTGTGCAATCACTGCCCCGAGGTCCTGGGTGTGAAACGAGTGTCGTAAGTGTTGTGCGAGCATGCTCTGTGGTGTTCCACAAGCTCTTGCCATAACAAAGGGAGTTCACGTGCCCAGTGCTCTCAAGTGCAATAACAAGTTTGCTCTGGGATGCCTTTTTGATGTTGTTGTTGTTATTGTTGTTATTCTTTTGCTGCACACACACACACACACACACACACACACACACACACACACACACACACCACACCATAGTGCTGCAGAGAGTACCGTAAACCTGGCTCCTGCCCCACCTTGGCAGTAGAGGTGGGCCTCCTGTCCAACTCTTCCTCTGTAGTTGTGCCGCTGCCAGATGGGCTGCTTCAGCCTGCCAACATAGCAGCACGAGGGGGAGAGTGCCAGGGCCCGCTGGCCCAGTGTGGAGACGCACAGCATTCCTCTTCAGATTCTTTCTACTAGCAACCCTCCTCCTCAACCCCTCCCAGGCTGTTTGTTTGTTGTTGTTGTTGACGGGACAGCGCATAACTAGAATATCTGCGGGGTATTCCAAGTACGTGGTTTAGTGACACAAACCTGGGTAAGTAAGACCACAGTGGGGACTGTATATACACACAGGGGACTCACTCTCAATGTCCCCCCCCCCCCCCCCCCCCCTCCGTAGGTGGACATGCACTTCATGAAGAAGATCCCTCCTGGGGCCGAGGCCTCCAACGTGCTGGTGGGGGAGGTGGACTTCCTGGAGCGGCCCATCATCGCTTTCTTGCGGTTATCCCCAGCCGTGCTGCTCACAGGCCTCACCGAGGTCCCAGTGCCCACCAGGTATCTCACACAGACACACACACACACATTCACACGCACACACACACACGCGCACACACACACACACACACACACACACACACACAAACACACAAACAAACTCAGCAACCAAGCCTCTGCAGGTCACAGAAAGATGCACTCTATTTAAACCACAGTTTCTGCACATCCCCTTATAAGGTTTAAAGGTGTGAAGTTTGAACTCCACTCCATACAAACAAACACACACACACACACACACACACACACACACGCACACCTCTGTTCTTCGTATTATAAATCACTAACAAACTGCTCCATCCCTGGAGCATACTTACTTGACCATGTGCTTTATGCAACTGCATTTGTTGGCTTTAATCTGATAGCATCTTTATTATTAGCCTGAGTGCAGTACTTAGTGCTGTGTGCACAGGGAGTAGACCCATGCTGTGCCCATGGGCAGACGGAATGGTGTGTTTATGCGGTTGGCGTGTGCTCTATGGGCAGGTTCCTGTTTCTGCTGCTCGGTCCTTTTGGAAAAGGGCCCCAATACCACGAGATCGGCCGCTCCATAGCCACCCTAATGACTGATGAGGTACGAATGTCTCTCTCCTCCTCAGGCTAGGTTTTAACAAAGCAAAATGGTTGCCCTCTTGCTGTACCATGTTAAATCTTTTATGTGTGTGTGTGTGTGTGTGTGTGTGTCATTACATCAACATAATCTTACACTCCCTTACACTTACACAATGTCTTCCACCCCTTCTGTGGGCAGATTTTCCATGATGTAGCTTATAAAGCCAAAGATCGTAATGACCTCCTGTCGGGCATCGATGAGTTCCTGGACCAGGTGACTGTGCTGCCCCCAGGAGAGTGGGACCCCACTATCCGCATCGAGCCACCGAAGAGCGTCCCGTCTCAGGTAGGGGAAGCAGCCCTATCTTTCCCCCCACTTTCCCTGTCCCTTAGAACATGTGGCAATAAGTGGTAAAAGTCCCATTGTAGCTAAAGGACATCATTTGATTATCATCAATCATTTCATAACCTGTAGAAGTTATTAAACCCAAGTATCTCACAGAGAGGAGTTGTTAGCCTGACCAGCCAGACCCACATTAAAATGTAGGGTCTGGGCACTCACCGTTGGCAGTGCTCAGTCCGAGGGGTGGGATAATTGGTAGTCTTTCAAATTCCCTCTGCACGCAATAGGACAGCTCTATGAGTCTCATACGTTTTCCCACCAGCGGAGCTAGTTGGCTAGTTCAAACTTTTGCCAACTTAAAAAAAGCTTAACTCGTGTCACGCTGCTCGCCAACAGCAACATCCATCTTCTTTGTTTTCAAGTAGCAAAGAATTCACGCCAAACCGTTGCAACTCTGCTATCAATCATTATGTTAAGCCCGCCTAACGTCTCTATACACGATTTGATTGGCCTGATAGAAGTTTGATTTTTCCAGCTCACAAGCCAACGGAGAGTTGCTATACTAGCCCTGGCAGCAAATGTAATTTGCTGCCGCTAGGGTGCGTCTAGATTTCTAGGCTAAAGAGCTGTAGAAACAGATTGTAATTGCCAGTTTGTTTAAGGTTAGAAGTCCACAATTGTGGAAAAATACTGTTGATAAGCTCCTAACACACTGAACAGACTGCTAGAAAACAGTGAGGAGCAATTCTCTCATTTTGACCAAAATGAAATGCGGACACTACCTTCATTGCATACAAGGTCCTCTGTGTCATTAGAAAATGTACTGGGTTAGCATGGGGTAAGCATAATCATATGTGAATATTAACGACATGCATATACAGGTGGGTCTCAAAAAAATTAGAATATCGTGGAAATAATTTATTTTTGATGATTAGGGCTTACGGCTCATGAAAACGAAAAATCAGTATCTCAAAATATTAAAATAAATAGGTCATAATACAGAAATGTTGACCTTTTGAAAATAAATTAACTTAATCTGACTAATCTAAAATAGTTAATTTATACACTCAATACTTGGTCGGGCTGCTTTTGCACAAATTACTGCATCAATGTGGCATGGTATGGAGGCAATCAGCCTGTGGCACTGCTGAGGTGTTGGTATGGAGCTGATGGAAGTCCAGGTTGCTTTGATAGCGGCCTTAAGGTCGTCTGTATTGTTGGTTCTGGTGCCTCTCATTTTCCTCTTGACAATAAACCATAGATTCTCTATGGGGTTCAGGTCAGATGAGTTGTCTGGCCAATTAAGCACAGTAATACCATTGTAAGCAAACCAGTTACTAGCAGTTTTGACACTGTGGCATCTCCATAAAGCTTGTCAGCAGATGGAAGCATGAAGTGCTCTAAAATATCCTGGTAGAAGGCTGCGTTGTGTGGACGCTGGACTTGATAAAACACAGTGGACCAACACCAACAGATGACATGGCACCCCAAATCATCACTGACTGTGGAGACATCAAACTGGACTTCAAGCAACTTGGATTCTGTGCCTCTCCACTCTTCCTCCAGACTCTTGAGACATTGATTGGACCTTGATATTCAAATGAAATGCAAATTCTGTTTTTATGTGAAAAGAGGAGTTTGGACCACTGAGCAACGGTCCAGTTCTGTCTATTTTTAGCCCAGGTAAGACGCTCTAACCTGGTCTCTGATTCAGGAGTGGCTTGACAATAGGAATGTGGCACTTGTAGCCCATTTCACGTCTGTGCGTGGTGGCTCTTGAAGCAGACTCCAGCCTCAGTCCACTCCTTCTGAAGTTCCCCCAAGTTCTTGAATCGGCTTTGCTTGACAATTCTCTTAAGGTTGCGGTCATCCTTTTTGCCTGTACACCTTTTCCTACAAGTTTCCATGAAAGTGCTTTGATACAGCACTCTGTGAACAGACTGCCCTTTCAGCAATGACCACCTTTGCCTCGTGAAGGGTGTCAATGAGAGCGTAAAATATTTATTTTAATATTTTGAGAAATAGATTTTTGATTTTCATGAGCTGTAAGCCATAATAATCTACACTAAAACAAATAAATGGCTTGAAATATTTCGCTCTATATGTAATGAATATAGAATATGATTCCATTTTTTAAATAAATTAGGGGGGGGAATGAACTTTTTCACAATGTTCTAATTGTTTGAGACCCACCTGTAAGTGGAGTATAATAAAAAAAAAAAAACAATTTAATAGGAAGCTCATGTAGCATGGCCCTAATCACAGCCTTGATTGAAGCAGAAAATGTGATCTGATGCAGACTCTGCCTTTTAATGATGATGATCCAGGAAACTTGATACAGGAAAACAGGGCACCAGAGCCGAAGACAGAGTTAAGATAATTTAATTTAGGCAGAACCAAACTGGAAGTGCCAAAACCATCTGGCGTGTTTGCCCACCTGACTGTGCCCTCCTGTGCTGCCCACAGGAGAAGAGGAAGATGCCCTCCATGCCCAACGGCTCCGCTCACACGTCGGACACTGTGAAAGAGGAGGAACACGAGGCTGGGCCGGAGCTCCAGAGAACAGGGAGGTAAGGGATGAATGTGCACACGCACACACACACGCGCGCACACACACACACACACACACACACACACAAGGAAAAAGGCAGACGGACAGACAAGTAGACACTTTCCACAGAATTCCCACAGAATCACACTCATACTTTGGAGTGTGTCACATCCACGCAGGCTGAACTCATCTGACCCTATTATTGTACAAGATGCGAAGTGCTGAGTGCGTGTGTGTGTGTGCAGCAGATTGTGGATTTCCTCTAAGTCTCTTTTGATGAAGGAGAGCTGCTGCAGACATGAGAGGCCCCTTATTAAAGCAGCATTAGAGATTTGGGGGGGGTGGGGGTTTGGTGAGGTGGTGTGTTTTGGGGCGGTGTGGTCCTTGGTTTCTGTAATGGCGCAAATTTTTAAAAAGGCTTTCATGTCCCCTTGTGTTAAATTAAGGAGGTATATTTAGCCGGAGCAGGCACACTTTGATGTGAGCTTAAAATCCGCATGAAAGCCCATTGTGCCTGAGAAGCAGGCCATTTAAGGGGGTTTAAGGAGGAGAGGAGCAGATGCGCTGGGCCCTGCACATCTGGAGAGCAGGGGAGAGAGCGAGGGAGAGGGGAGGGGGTCAGATAGAGGCAGATACGGGGTCTTGGGATAAACATTATAAGTGGTTGCAGTGTGACGACTCCACAGGTGTTTTTGTAATGACAGTTTTACAAAATTTCAGCTCAATTTTGTCATAGCCGACAAATTTCCAGTGTGGTGACCGAATATGAAAAGTCGGGAACAACACCGAAGGAGGAACGCGTCTTGTAATGTGACCTATTCAACAAGCAGCGAGTTATTGTCTGCGATGTTCCACGACCAAAAGACTAGCAATTTTTGGGGAATCTTTACGACTCCCTTGTTGACACTGCCACTATGACGACGCACGATGAGGAGGCTACGATAGATAGGCTACATGATCTTATAATGTGGCCAATCTTCCGACCAATAGGCAGCAATAATTTGTGGTTCTCTGATCGCCTAGTCTGATATGGTCAATCTCAAAAGACCATCGTGGAAGACAAAAAAATTGTGTAATCTGCATAAGCCATAAAAGGCAACAGGAAAACGATTCTCAGGAGCACTGAAGTGGGCTGGTGGTGGTATAACAATTAGAGATTGATTTATTATCATTTGCAATCCTCCTCTTCTCTCCCTTTTCTTTGCCCATTCCTCTCCTTACCTGTCCACCTCTTTCTCTTTACACCCCCCCCCCTCGGTCTCTGTGGCACTCCATCTCCTCTCTCTTCTTTCTCAGGATATTCGGCGGGCTGGTGCGGGACGTGCGGCGGAAGGCTCCATTCTACTGGAGCGACGTGCGTGACGCTCTGAGCCTGCAGTGCCTGGCCTCCATCCTCTTCCTGTACTGCGCCTGCATGTCGCCCGTCATCACTTTCGGGGGCCTGCTGGGGGAGGCCACCAAGGGCAACATTGTGAGTTTAACCCCCCCCAACCCCCCCACCCCTAAATCCCACCAGCCTTTCATGACCATTCATACTCATTGTCTGGAGAATAATTAGGAATGTCTCCGTTTCGTTCTCTACTCTTCACAACCCCCCTGTCTCTCCCTCTCTTTATCATTATGGATTTAGCTTTGAATCTCTCTCCTTCTCTCTCTTCCTCTCTCTTTCTCTCTTCCTCTCTCACTCTCTCTGCTTTTTTCTTGTTTCTGTCTCATTCCCTCACTCTTTGAAAGTGTATATATTTTGCCAGGCAGTCAGTGTGTGTGTGTGTGTGTGTGTGTGTGTGTGTAGATTTGCCCTCCCTAGTGTTAAACTCAGCCGGGCCCATGCTCCTGTCTCTCCTGCAGAGTGCCATTGAGTCTCTGTTCGGAGCGTCCCTGACGGGAGTGGCCTACTCCCTATTCGCTGGGCAGCCCCTCACCATCCTGGGCAGCACTGGGCCTGTGCTCGTCTTTGAGAAAATCCTCTTCAAATTTTGCAGGTAAGAGCCCAAAATTGAAGGTTGTGTGGTTAATTCAGCGTTTCTCAAACTGTGGGTTGCGGAGACATGCCAGGTGGGGCGCGAACTGACGTGAAAAACAGGAGTTTTTTTTATTTATTTATTTTTTTATCTGTAGCCTGGGCCCAGGTAGCACCCAATGCGCAAAGGACGCACTGTGTTATTCACAGGGAAGCGCTCGTGTCAAGGCAGCTTACATGAGATTTTGAACGTTGCCTACATGAGACCTACATGAGATTTTGAACGTTGTTGTGAGAGTGGTGAATTTCATCAAAACCCGGCCCTTAAAAGCGTCCTATTCTCCGCGACTTTGCTTAAGAGATGGTAGCTGACCAAAAGGCTGTACTGTTTCACAGCGAGGGCAAGGTGGCTTTCCGAGGTAAAGTGCTGTCAGCTACGTGTTTGAGTTCGAAGTCGCCTCTTCTTGGAGGAAGAGCGCATGTTTGAATCTGCAAGCACGCTCACTAATGAACATTTCTTGACGGCTGGCCTATCTTAGCTTATATATTTGATATATCTTAGCTATGTCTTTAGTTAAATGTCCAGTTACAAGGCAAAGACAAGCACCTACCTCACCTAGCAAATAAGATTACTGCATTCACCAAAAACTTGAGTATGGGACAGACGCCTCGACGCGACAGTATTATGCCTTTGAGATTTCTGAGCCAAATCGCTGAAACGCCTGATTGGAAGGCACTCTTGTGATCCCATGTATTAAACAGTAGGCCTACATCACATCCCCTGCAAAGTTTATTTCAAAAATATTTCCCAACCAGCAGTGCTCAGTATGACTGGATTATGGATCCATTTAATGCAGCATGTTGGTATTTCATTGAATATATTGTACAATGCTGTAAAATGGCCTATGCTTCCTAATATGTTGATGGAAAACAGAAATATGTGTGTAATGTATTTATTTATTATTATATCTGCAGCACCAGCTGATTTTAACTCTGTTGAAGAGGATATATTTAGAACTTGTCATTATTTCAATAAATTTGACCATTTTAAGCTTGACCTACCACTTTCTTAGAGCGATGAGGGACAGGTGGGGCTCGAGAATGCCCCCTTGATCAAAGTGGGGAATGAAAGAAAAAGTTTGAGAACCACTGATCTAGTTTGTTAACTACCACAGTCACGAGTTGGGTCGTGAAAGTCTGTCATTTTTAAAAAGTGGGTCCCCAGAAAAAAAGTTTGAGAAACACTGGGTTAATTACAGTGCCTGGACACCCTCTTTTGATCCCCATGTAATGTCCTATAGTATGGTGGTACAAGTATGATGACACTTATATGAATTAATATATATACAATATATACAGCTCTGGAAAAAATGAAGAGACCACTGCACATTTTTCTGATGTCATCCTACGACTGCTGATTGACAATCGAATGAGTTGACAGTCATATTCAAAATTAAGACACCACTGCAAATTTCAATTGAAACCGTCAATGTGTGTGTGCGTGGAGTTGTGAGCTTGTGAAGAGACAGCAGACGCTTGAGTTAATTTCCTGTGTGCGTGTGTGTGTGCGCGTGTGTGTGTGCGTGTGTGTGTGCGTGTGTGTGTGTGTGTGCGTGGAGTTGTGAGCTTGTGAAGAGACAGCAGACGCTTGAGTTAATTTCCTGTGTGTGTGTGTGTGTGTGTGTGTGTGTCTGGTGTGTGTGTGTGTGTGTGTGTGTGTGTGTGTGTGTGTGTGTGTGTGTGTGTGTGTGTGTGTGTGTGTGTGTGTGTGTGTGTGTGTGTGTGTGCGTGGAGTTGTGAGCTTGTGAAGAGACGGCAGACGCTTGAGGTAATGTCCTGCAGTCGTTCCAGTCTCCCCAGCATCTCTGTGGCCAGGGGCTGCCATGGGGCTTTGCTCTTTCAGGTGTTGTCTTCTTTTAGAGGTGTTTCATCATCACTGCTTCAAATTGGTTTGAAACTATTGTGGAGTTTTCTGGATTTGTTACACTGCAGCGGCCCCTACTGGCAGAGCAAGATGTGAATAAGGTGTTCCAGTTTTTCTCAGTTGCTTTGGTGCATTTCTCTTGTCATTAACGTTGGCACATTTCTCAAAACAGTTTGTGCAAACTGCACCACACAGTGCACCTGCAAAAGCAAGTAACTTGCTCAAAATTCTTAGTTTATGTCTCAAAAGCAAGTATTTATACCAAGGAATATGGCAGTGCTATCAAGATGACAAGTCCTTCCTCCAATGTTTTCGAAGATAGTCAGAATGCTTAGTCATGTTGTCAATATAACAATTTACTCAGTTAGTATTTTTTATTATGCTATATCTATGGCTAAGGTGTTGATGACGATGATTAAAAATGAAACTTTTTCTGCTGTGGCATATGTATCATATATGTGTGGCATATGTATCAATTTCAGCTGTACAATGTCACACATTGCTGTATGTGGGAGATTGAAGGAGATTGACGGCAGTATGTTGCCAGATCATGAAATGTAAATATTTGTCTATTGCACTTGACTATTGAAGGTTCATAATGTGCACTTCTGAGATTAGAGAACATGTTGATGACTCCTTTGTGAAGTTAACATTCACACGTCTCCAAGTAACTAGATGGTGTGAAGGTTGAACACGTAGTTTTGAGGATTGTAATACTAATTTGAGAAATGCACTGAAGCTCCTGAGAAAAACTCTCATGTGTTGATCGTCTCAGCATGCAGAGAAGGAGGCAGCTGAGTATTTTTTTTTGTTTTGTATAAAACAATACAGACGACAATACTCAGAGTAGTTCAGCAAAAAAAAACTATTATTTGGTTTGGTATGTACAGTTATTAATATGTGATCATTCTGACTAGAGAGGTTGAAACTCATTTGAATATTAAAACAAAATATCACTTAAATGATTTCTCATCCATCGTCATACAGATAGCATTGATTCTGATTTTTTATTTCTTATTTCTTTGTTCTCAGTCTTTATTGTGATAGATAGATAGCTAGATACATACATACATACATACATACATACATACATACATACATACATACATACATACATACATACATAATTGATCCCTAGGGGAAATTCAAGATTGTAAGAAATATGTACGCTCACACAAGTAGGTATTTGATTTATTTATTATCATGATTCCTAAAACTAAAACGGCACATACTGTACATGGTGTCGATGTGGTCTCAGAGGTTGGGCTCCGTAGTCGGGCTGCTCTCGTCTGGCATGGGGTAGAGCAGGAAGGCCGTGACGGTGCTGTGCCGGTTGGAGTTGTCCCAGATCTGTGTGTCTGGCCAGAGCTTAACGTGAAGCTGGTCTCCCTTCTCGAGCAGAAAGGTGGCGCCGTTGGACGCCGTGTCGCTCCCCTCACCCGAGGGCTGCTCGTGGACGATCAGCAGAGACTCATCGCCCTTATAGAGCACGGCGGAGAGGGTTTTGTCTGTCGGGCCGTTAGCGGTCATGCGCACATAGTAAACTCCCCTCACGGGCACCGTGAACATTCCTGTGTGTGCAAGGTGAAGGGGAAACAATGTAAAAACTAGGGAGAAACAAAGGTCCATACAAAGCCAGTACGGTTGTGTCTGGAGCAGGGCTCGAATTATCTTTTTGTCTTAAAGGGGGTCTCTCTATCTCATAAAAAGTTGGCACACCCCGCACATAGCCTAACAAGGCGGTACAATTGCCCATTTGGGACAAAGAAATAAATTGAACTTGAACTTGAACTAGAAGAGGTGAAGCTTAAGTTCAACAGCAAACAGGACTTTTCAGCACTTATCAAACCATGTAGGCTAGCCCAATGAACGCCTATGTAAATAGACAAAACATTCAAATTAAAGCAGGGTGACTTCTTCAGATTTTCGAGTGCTGTCAAATCGATCGTATGCGGTTTGAGGTTAGTCTAGTGGTGTGGTGGTGAAGTGCAGTCATGCTGCGTTCAAGACGTAGGATTCAAGGGTAGGTCTGCGTCCCGTAGTAGCCTATGTTTTAATAACGTCTTTAATGGTAGGACATCGCACAGGGATGGATAATGAGCGGTTGTTTAAGATTAAATTACAATGCCAGACACCTTCAGAAATGAGAGACCCCCTCAGATTTTTGACTTTGTTGCTTTCATGGGAGCCAGTCCTCACTCTATGGGAGCTTGGCTCCCTCTGGATCCCACGTAATTCGAGCACTGGTCTGGAGGGAAAATGGAAAGAAGTAAACGGCCGATGCTGCCTTTGATGTCAATAAATTGATGGTTCAGTTGGTTCTAGTTACCGTAGGCCTACTGGGCGGTTAAAGTACACAGGCTTGTAACTACCGATAAAAACTAATTACACAAAGAGACAAGAAATGCACTGCGAGTTCAAACAAAATAAACATATATAAGTAAATGTACAAAGGAGGAAGAAAGGCTGAAAGGGAACTAACTCTCAACTGAACTCGCAGCATGCCTTAAAGTATGGCTTACGATACCTGTTTCCTTGTTGTATGCTTCGCCAATATTCGTGATGACATCTTTGTAGATAAGTTTCTTGTAAAATGACCCAGCTTCAACCAGTCCATTTCCACCCAGTGATGCAGAGAACTTTTGGTACATCTGTGAGCAAGCATGACGTCAGTGCCTAGACTGGCCATTTCTCACCAGAGCTTGATTTCATGTTAGCCAAGTAAAGAAAAGACTGTAACGTCACTAGAAACGCTGAAAGAGTGCACACATATGCAAACCTAGTCATGCCCCAAAGACATGCTGCTTACCTACCTTTCACTTCCTTGAGTTCTTTCTCTGCGATGGTCAACCTGTCCTTGAGCTCCTCCACCTGGGCCTGGAGCCGGGTCAGCGTGTCTGTGTCGCCCTTGTCCTGAGGTGCACCGTAGGCCAGCACCAGGGCCGACAACACCAGCAGTGTGTGAGCCAACATGCTGCAGTCTCTCTCTGGCTCTGCTGGCGTGCTTGGAGGACAAGGCGAAGACACACACACACACACGCTCAGAATTGGATGGTTTATATTGGACTGGCCGTCAATACAAAAACATGTATATCTTACTAAGCCCACAGACCTTTGGTTGTTTACTCACTTTTTGTGCAAATGTTGCACATATTTAAATGATTTCATGCCAGAGCTTTACCAAGGTCAGAGAGACTCAAGATTAGTGGTATTTTAAGTTTGTGCAATTGTACAATATTCATGCTTGGTCTCTAATCCTTGTTATATGGGCAGCAGTCTGATCATGGTTTCATTACAATCTGAAACATGTGCCATAGTTTTATAGCCCAACTAGTCCCATGTAATCTCTGCTGGCCTTGGTTAATGGGGATAGTGTTAGGGCCTCATTGGATTGGCAAATGCATTGAAATGGGTTTTATGTTTTGTTTTTATATCTCATATATTCTATTCTATATATTCTGAATGTATATGCATTGAGGTTTTCTGAGTTTCTTCTGTCTAGATTGTATCTGATCAAATTATGTGTTTACTGGTTACAGTTATACTTAAACCTTTTGGTCTCACATGCAGTTTACTTGACATCTGTAACATTTAAGCTAGAGTTTATTGCAGTAATAAACTGTTGTTTCATCTACCATTCAATTAACTCCTGGTGTGCCATGCCATTGCATTTTACATTTAGTTTATAAACTGTTTAATGATAGTGTAGGTCATTTACTAATTGAATGGAGTCAGATTATTTATACTTTGTACAATATTCACTAGTCTAATGCATCTTACTGTCCCATAAAATTCTGACATGCATGAACCTTCCCGTCAGATGTTTTCTGTCGTTGGTAACATGTTGACAGTCTTACAGTAATCAAAGATGGGCTGGTACCACAATCAGGTGACCGAGACCTAAAACTGTTTCAAGTCCCTTTTTCTCGATCTGATTAGTCTCCCCACCCTCTCTCTCTCTCTCTCTCTCTCTCTCTCTCTCTCTCTCTCTCTCTCTCTCTCTCTCTCTCTCTCTCTCTCTCTCTTTCTTTCTCTCATTCTCTCTTTCTTTTTTTCTCTCTCTTTCTCTCTCTCTCTCCTCTCCCTCAGTGATTATGGTCTGTCCTACCTGCCATTGCGTACAAGCATCGGGCTCTGGACGGCCTTCCTGTGCCTGGTGCTGGTTGCCACGGACGCTAGCTCGCTGGTGTGCTACATCACGCGCTTCACGGAGGAGGCCTTCGCCTCCCTCATCTGCATCATCTTCATCTACGAGGCCCTGGAGAAGCTGGTGCAGTTGGGCGAGAGCTACCCCGTCGACATGCACAACAACCTGGACAACCTGACCTTCTACAGGTACCACAATCGGTCGGCCCAAGTTTGAATGCCCAACATGGCATTACGAGTCCGTAACGCTATGTGTAAAAACGTTCACTAAATACTAGGCCCTTTACTTTGACCTTACTTTCAGAAAACTCATCAGAGACTCATCATAACATTGTTGTGAACCTCATATACAGTACATACATTATACAGCAAGTTATAGTTTTTTCCACACAGAGTAATATATGTTAGTAAAATATGTATGCTTTATCCATGCTGTCAATAAATATTAGTGTGATATTACAATGTAATAAAGTATTGTACAATATAGTAATTATATGTCAGGAGCACAATATTGCATATTATACTGTTGTGTATTACAATACTTTTGTGTTTGTGATTTCACTCATTATTTAGGTATTTTCAGTTGTGGAGCCTGTAATGTAATTGCACTGTTTAGTTAGTTGGGCTATTTGATTCATGATTAACTATGTCCACTCTGTCCTTTCTTTGTGGATCTCCCACCACAGCTGTCAGTGTTCAGCGCCGTCCAACATCACCCCTGAGATCACTAACCTGCTGAATCAGTCAGGCTTCACTCCTGACTCCATCAGCTGGAGTGAGCTGAACATGCCTGTAAGTGTGTGTGTGTGTTTGAAGCAAAATGGCTGTTATCCTGGCTACTGTTGTTGTTGCTTGTGAGTTTGGTACTTATTACTTTAATAATTAGCTAGCTAGTTTTATGCTTTTATCGATAATTTTTGGCTAAAATACAGTGATCTGGTTTCAATGAGGAGTTGTAGTGGTAACTATACTGCATGGCTTGAAATAGGCTAAGTATGGATTTGCATCCCCTGCAGATGTGCACCAGGTTCCAAGGGGTGTTTGTGGGCCCAGCCTGCAGCCACGAGGGGCCCTACATCCCCGACGTGCTCTTCTGGTCCATCATCCTCTTCTTCACCACCTTCTTCCTCTCCTCCTTTCTCAAGCAGTTCAAAACCAAGCGCTACTTCCCCACCAAGGTACAGCAGCTCGTGGTTTTGTGTGTGTGTGTGTGTGTGTGTGTGTGTGTGTGTGTGTGTGTGTGTGTGTGTGTGTGTGTGTGTGTGAGATGTATTCCCCAGCTGATGTCTGCTTCTTCTCTGTGCCCTCTGTGTGTAATCCTGTGTAGGTGCGCTCCACAATCAGTGACTTTGCCATCTTTCTGACCATCATGATTATGGTTCTGGTGGACTACCTTGTGGGAATACCCTCTCCTAAACTCAATGTCCCTGACACATTTGAGGTATTCTTCCTCTTCTCCTTCTTGATTTCATTCAGTTTTTCACTTCTATGTGAACTGTTGTGACCTTATTTTTTATGTTATTTATTTACTTTATTTTTTATTATTATTATTTAATATGTAATGACAACATATGTGACTGGATGGGGGACAGTTGCCATGTTGCCATGCCTCAAGAGGTGACCTCAAGAGGATGGACACACTGTGACTGCATTACCTAGAGCACTTTCTTGCATGCATGTTTGCAAACTTGCGTTGACTTCCTGTGTCCTCCAGCCCACCTCTAAGCACCGGGGCTGGCTGATCTCACCGCTGGGCTCCAACCCCACGTGGACGTTGCTGGCGGCAGCTATTCCGGCTCTGCTGTGCACCATTCTCATCTTCATGGACCAGCAGATCACTGCAGTCATCATCAACCGCAAGGAGCACAAGCTCAAGGTGTGTGTGTGTGTGTGTGTGTCTGTCCATATCTGTCCATACATCCAACAGTCATTGGTCTAGCTTCAGAGGTTGGTACAGTATGTTTGTCTTTTTTAGGTGTTTGTTTGGTTTTGGGTCCAAAGGGTGGGGTGACTAGTGAACACTAACCTCTGCACTTACCCGAAAAAGCTTATCGCTTCAGTGTATTGTTACTAGAACTGAACTGGTGGTTGTGTGTGTGTGTGTGTGTGTGTGTGTGTGTGTGTGTGTGTGTGTGTGTGTGTGTGTGTGTGTGTGTGTGTGTGTGTGTGTGTGTGTGTGTGTGTGTGTATTGTTACTAGAACTGGTGGTTGTGTGTATATTGTTACTAGAACTGGTGGAGTGTGTGTGTGTGTGCACGTGTGTTTGTGTGATGGCTTATATCACTATTTTATATAAACTATAGCAGAGTTTTTACGGAGTGATATTGAGCCAGAGCTATTGATAAAGGAAGAGAGTGTGTGTGTGTGTGTGTGTGTGTGTGTGTTTCTATGTTGTTTGCTGATACCAATGTTGTAAAGGAAGAGAGTGTGTGTGTGTGTGTGTGTGTGTGTGTGTGTGTGTGTGTGTGTGTGTGTGTGTTTCTATGTTGTTTGCTGATACCAATGTGTGTGCGCAACCGTGTGCTCTCCTCCTTACAGAAAGGCTGCGGGTACCACCTGGACCTGCTGATCGTGGCGGTGATGCTGGGCGTGTGCTCCATCATGGGGCTGCCGTGGTTCGTGGCGGCCACCGTGCTCTCCATCTCCCACGTCAACAGCCTGAAGGTGGAGTCTGAGTGCTCTGCCCCCGGCGAGCAGCCCAAATTCCTGGGCATCCGCGAGCAGAGATTCACTGGCCTCATGATCTTTGTCCTCATGGGTCTCTCCGTCTTTATGACCTCCGTGCTGAAGGTGAGAAGAGAAGAAGGCAGGGGCGTGGGGGGTGCTGGGTCATGGTCTCTCTAGTCTCGCAGATGTGTATTAACTTCCAATCAGACCCATAGTGGTGGAATGGGGGTGGATGGGAATGATGGCAGCATGCCCAAGAGCCTTTTGAACACAGGGCTCAAAGGAGGAGTCAGAGTCGCTCACTAGAAGCGCATGGTGGATGTCATGGAAGATAAACGTTGGCGTTAGGGTTGGCTGTTAACCAAAAGATTGGTAGTTGTAGACTTCTACGACTTTGTTCTTGACCTGTTTGTAGTCCACATTAGGGCTGGGCGATATGGCTGAAAACTGTATCACGATATAAGTATTTCATATCAGTCGATATCGATAATTATTGATTTTTAAAAAAAATCTATTTCAGATTTCAGAAACACTTTTTTTTTAAACTTAACATGAAAAACACTCAAATAAATAAATGTGCACATAAGTCTGAATGAAAAGCAGCACTGGTTGAAGCCTGGAAATATTGTAAACAAAGTAGCTTAATTTGCTAGTTTATCATAGTCTACTGGTTAGATTGTTCGGTTTCCCCACGTGTGTTTAAGTTTCAAATGAATACTTTTTCTCCTTGGGACAGGCCCGTTTGAGTCTTGGAAAATACTTTTCCATTTGCATCTGGATTGAGATGATTAGAACTTAGCAGTCAATTTGAATGCAACAGTTTGAGTTGCAACAGAGAGAGAGAGACAGAGAGTGTGCACAGGGCAAGGACTCATTGAGAGTCTGTGTTGAGGTAGGCCTACTTCTAGCCCTACTCTGGTAGAGTTGCACATACTAGCTACAATGCAAGATATATTTAGCCTATTTATTTATGGACAACGTAAGGAGGGAGGTGTGTGTTGCTTTTAATTATCAAATGTTCTATCGAACATATTTTTTATTGATATCGATCAGATGTCTATTGCTATACATATCGCTATCGTTTTATCGCCCAGCCCTAGTCCACATATTTGGAAAGTTGAAGACTTTTTGGTCAAATTTAGCCGTGTGAGATTGGGGGGATGGGAATATGGAGAAAGAGGCTGGAATGGATAAGGAGATGAAAGCAGAAAAAGGAACAATCACTTGAAAGGATCTAGGAAAAAAGAAGGTTGTGGGACTGGTTCTGAAATGGCTACCTCTGTGTTTCTCTAGTTTATTCCCATGCCAGTCCTGTATGGGGTATTTCTTTACATGGGGGTCTCATCACTCAAGGGCATTCAGGTAAGTGTAAATACTTCATACATGTAATATAGCCTATAAATGCATAATAAATTATGTGTTATAACATAACCAAGAACACGGTATGTATATGATATAACTATAATATTATTATTATATATATATATATATATATATATATATATATATATATATATATATATATATATATATATATATATATATATATATAGTCATTATATTCAGTTATATTCAGTTATTAACATTACTAAGATAGTATTATGATACTATTGTTTTTATTATTTTAAAAATACAATGCTATAAAAGATAGAAGAAATGAAAATCACTGAAAAGATGCTGATTTAATCAAGTATATTTTTGTTGTTTTGTGTTGCGGTTCCCCTCTCTCCCCTGTAGTTATTTGACCGTATTAAGCTGTTTGGCATGCCTGCCAAGCATCAGCCGGACCTGATCTACCTGCGCTACGTGCCGCTGTGGAAGGTGCACGTGTTCACCTTCGTGCAGCTCACCTGCCTGGTGCTGCTGTGGGTCATCAAGGCCTCAGCCGCCGCTGTCGTCTTCCCCATGATGGTACGCACTCGCCTGCGCCAGCCACAGCACAGTGGGGGCTGCTGGTTTCTGTGTGTGTGTGTGTGTGACTTTTACATTTTTTTAAAAAAAAAAAAATTTCTGCTCTGGAAAAAATTAAGAGACCACTGCAGATTATGTCTGATGTCATCTTACGCTTGCTGAGTGACATTCAAATGAGTTGACGGTCATATTGAAAATTAAGAGACCACTGCAAATTTGAATATGACGTGCATATGACATGGTCAAGACTGATTGACTTAAATCACTTTAACTGGGGGCAAATACAGAAGTACAACTGACTCCAAAAGTGCGCTGGACTCTCTGGACTAACGGTCTGTTCCTTCTGCAGGTCCTGGCTCTGGTGTTTGTGCGGAAGCTGCTGGACTTCTGCTTCACCAACAGGGAGCTCAGCTGGTTGGACGATTTGATGCCCGAGAGTAAGAAGAAGAAGGAGGACGACAAGAAAAAGAAAGCCAAAGAGGTACCGCTGGTCTAGTCACGAGGAGGCCGCTGACCAGCTCCATGGCCCTAGTAGAGCTCACACACAGCTGGGTTACATTTTAAAAAGCCCCCTGCAATACGATATATCGTAGGCTGGGTGAACCCAGCCTGATGATGGTGAATGACTATCCAATTGCGTACAGAGTCACTTGAACTATGTCCGTTGATCACGCCTTATGTGCAGTAGAAAATACATAACAGACTCCCCAGACCAATGTTCAATCTTAAAAGATTGAGCTTGGTCTGGTGAAAGCCAGAGTAGATATATCGGCTTCAGTTAATCATTTATTATTTGTGTTTTTTTTTTTTTTTTTTTGGTGTAATTTGTATTCCTCATCAGGAACATGTAAGTGAGGATAGGAGCAGGTTTCACTCAATGTGTCTACTTTTAAACTTTAAGAGTGCTGGCCTGGATAGTTATACATAAAGGAAAGTAGGAGAGAGGCCGCACTATGCATATACACATAAAAAAATTTATAAATGCATAGTGCGGCCTCTCTCCTACTTTACTTTATGTCATCAGGAACATGAACATGATGTGTTAAGATTTAGCTTTCCCAAAGCTAGTGGTATGTTCCAGTTGTAGGCCTCCATTGACTGGCCTACTTTCCTATTTGTTCTGGTTGTAGGAGGCGCGGCGGATGCTGGAGGCAGATCATGATATTGAGCTGCCGTACGAGGGGGAGAACCTTCTCAAGATCCCAGTCAAGGCCCTGAAAGTCAGGTTAGGCCCATGCTATCTTTCTCACTCTTTCAATCAGTGCAGTGTCTGTGTGATGCATGTTCTTTGTCTCTTGTCCTTAAGAGTTTTTGTTTATTACTATTTGAGGAAGATAGCTTTGGGTTCTGAACAGAAATCAAGATAGAAGTTGAAATAAAACAAAATAGATATGAACGAAATAAAAATGGTTTTCCTGACCTGTTTCTCCCCTGAGACAGATCGGACAGCCTAGACTCTGATGCCTCGTACGAGGACATGGAGAGCGGAGGGGTTGGTCTTTCTCTTCTCACAGGCCTGCTTTTAACCCCCTCTCACCCCGCCTCCCCCTCATCCCTTCACACCATGAGTTGCTGCTCTTGTTGTTTCCGTTGCTTTGATTTCCCCGGCGGTTAATCAACTCTGACGTTTGACTGCTTAACACAGTGATTTATTTTGCCTTTTTTTTTACACAACTGGACACAGTCATGGCGTGATTGCATGGTCCCGGGACCTCATGCACTCACCCCCACCCCCCAATAACCCAGCCGTTAAAAATGAGAACTTCAGGGAAGCCTGATATTAGAGAGTCATCCAAATAGATTATATCGGATCATTTTAACCACAGTAGATACAGTAACTAGTGTCTTATGTAGGATGTGTAGTTGCCTGCATCACTCAACATTTTAGGGATAACAATGTCTGAACACTGTTTCTGTTATGACTTTGTCTTCTGCTTTGATGTTGATGGCAGGAATAACTTTGATTTAGATTTGAAATATCTCTCTGATGTTGTATACTAGGATTAAAATTGTATAATACAACTAATTTAATGCAGAAATGCAACAGAAGGAACATTAAGTGATTGCAGCCATAAGCCCAGAGTGAGGAGCTGTGCGGCTTGGGTTGATCAGTGTGTTTTGTGCAGTGTAAGGTTGAAATGACCATACTCGCCAGTATTCAGAGACTGCAGACATTGCCTAATGATTGATCAGACATTTTTCACACAGCAAACAAAACAACACCCTTACGGTCTGTTTTGGCCTGCATGCTCCAGATACAGTAGGCTAGCTGAACCATTAACTTGGCCAGAGATGTGTGAAAAGTATTTTTAATGGCTTCCCTTCCCAGTCAACTAAAGTGACCTCATAAAGCATTAGTCATCTTTGAATTGCCACCCCTTACATGTGGGGCCCCAGGCACTATGCATACCCCGATGGATCTGAGATGGTGTTAATGCTTTATAAACCATCGCACACCGTGCTGGAGAACCCGTGTTGGTAATTGTGTGTGTGTGGTGTGTTTGTCTGTGTGGGTGTGTGTGGATGTATTATAATGTGCCTGTGATTTCTGGAGTTAAAGAACATGTGGATAGCATTGTATTAATGTGTGACATGAATGTGTGTGTGTGTGTTTAGGCCTGTATGTGTATGTCTTTGTTCTGTGTGTATGTGTGTGGGGTCACTTGCTGTGTACATAGTACATACTGTATGTGCATGTGTACTTGTACCATATGTGCATATGCATTTGCACGTGTATGTGGCTGACCAGCTGAAGGTGCTGTGATGTGTCCTCCTCTTTAGTGCTGACCCGTCTGTGGTAAACATTTCTGATGAAATGGCCAAAACCGCTGTGTGGAAAGCTGTTTCCATGAACTCTGACAGTGGAAAAGTTCACAAACCTTGCACAAGGTAGCTATGACCCCTCTAACTCCTCCCTCTCACTCCTCTCTCTCTCTCTCTCTCTCTCTCTCTCATCCTCCTGTCCACATGCTGTTGTGTCGGCCTTGTCTGTGTGGTCGTTTGTTCATGCCAAACCCTGCTGATCCATCAGAGCCCTTACCCGCTCATTACTCGCTGTGCCTTACTTCTGAGTGCACAAACGCATGCATTCCGATGCCACATGCAACCTTTTAATGGGATTTGGTTTTGTTTAGTTTTATTGAAACCCTTTGCCAAATGAAATGCCTGATGCTAAGCTGTGGTGTTGATAAAAAAAATCAATGTGTGTTTCACAACATTGCATTAGTCACCTCTTACTAGAAGTGATGATTGTGATTGACATATTTTATTGCTAATCTAATAAATGTATTTGCGGGTATTCACACCATGTAGCTGATTTGCAGGTGCATTAATTGAATATTTGAGATTGTACAAGAAGTTGCTATTGAGACAGTTCAGCCCATCACACCAAGATTTATTGTTAGTCTCACTAGTTTCTGAAACATCCATCATAAGGTATCATTTGGGGATCAGTGTCCCACCCATGACTGTTTTTTGGGTCTCCTAAACCTATGTGAAGAGTTCCAGATAGAACTGCAACGATTAATTGATTAATCGATTAGTTGTTAACTATTTAATTAATCGCCAACTATTTGGTTAATTGATTAATCGGTTTGTGTCATTCTTTAAGGAAAATACATCAGCATTCTCTGATTTGAAGCTTCTTAAAGTTGAATATTTTCAGCTTTAAATACTCCTCTGACAGTGAATTAAATATCTTTGGCGTGTGGACAAAACAAAGCATTTGAAGACAATCTTGGAAAACAATTATCAAGATTCTCTCACCATTTTCTGCCATATTATCGATCGAACAACTATCCGATTAAATCAAGAAAATCAAAAAAATAATTGTCAGATTAATCGACTATGAAAATAATCGTTAGTTGTAGCCCTAGTTCCATATAGCCTTCACAAGTGAGATGCTTACCCTAGTTCCATATAGCCTTCACAAGTGAGATGCTTACCCTACTCTTCCCTTCCAGCGAGGAGAAAGCTGCCAGCATCCAGATCAGCATTGAGGATGAGCAGGGGGACAAGTTTGTTGACAACGAGACATCGTTATGACAACTGGGCAGGGCGAGCATTTTGACGGAGGGGCGAGTCTGTCTCGGAGGACTCGAGGAAGGTGGAGGATGCCTGCTGCCCACAGAAGCCTCCTCACTCTCACTGGCAAACAGGAGGGCCGTGGCCGAGCCCGTGTCAGGCTGATGCATAGGAGACATGTCCCATACACACTGTATGCGTTTGGCTTCAGACATCTGTTTTAAATGTTAGAAGCAAAGGGTTTTTTTTTTTATTCTCCCCTTTTTTATAAAACAACGAACCTATTTAATTTGTTAGGCATTTTACAGAGAGCTCTTAGGCCAGACTAAGAGCTCAACTCTTCTGAAAGGAATTTTTACCCAAGAAACCAAGGAACATTGCAGGATTTTTGTTTTATAGGCTCATTTAAGGAACATTTGAGGTCTTATAATTGTGACATTTTGAGAGCATACAGCATCAGCTCTATAGATTTCTCTACTGTGTGTGTGTGTGTGTGTGTGTGTGTGTGTGTGTGCGTGAAAGAGAGTCTAGGTCTAGGTAAACATGAGGGGGGAGTGTAGTTACCATCTAGCCCAGCTAGTTTGATGTCTGTCTAGCTAGTCTCAGATGCACATAACATTACTGTAGAGCTTTTGGAGAAACGAGGGGGGGGGTTAATCTTGTAAGCAATCATTTAATGCTTTTATTCTCCCTCTCTTAGTTGTTGGTGTAAGCAGTTGCTTACCAAACTGTAAAATAATGAAATTAAATACGTATTACAATGTTTTTTTTTTTATTCAGCCAATTGTGCCGTAGGTTGTATTTCACAGATGTTTAGGAACAGGGATAGATCAGTTCTTAACAAGGCAAATATGTAGTAAACCATATTATAAACCCTAATCAGCTAATGTACTACAGACAGCAAAGTGCTGTTTGATGTGGTCTACATACAATGTGATTTATTTAGTGTTAAAGGAAAATTAATAATTTTATACCATGACTTTATTATTGCTATTGTCTTTTAATTTATTTTTATGGTCAAGTTTGCAGTTGGAGGAGTTTGGGGGGTGGTGGAAGGGACTGGAGACACTGTTGGGGATGTGTGAGGGCTGCAGGTGTGTTCCGCTCCCCTCACGTGTAACGCTGCACTTTACACAAGGTACGCGTGCAAGTTGGACAAACCACATGTACCTTATTTAAGATATCTACTTAGAGCAGTCTCAGGAATCTATGGGTTCTCCATAAGAGCCCCTCTCTCTCTCTCCCCCCCCTTTCTCTGTCTATCTCCCTCTCTCTTATTCCCCTTATTTCTCCTTACCTTGCCCTGTGTTCTGGCAGTGTAATGTTTCTTTTATACTGATCATTGTTCTTCCCCCTCCCTCCCCCTCGTCAGCCCCCCACCGCCCCACCCCACTTTACACTGGACAAGAATGTGATCGTTTGCTTTCTTATTGTTTTTGCCGCAGGCCTCTTATTTTCTACTCAGTGCTTAATGTTTTAAGCTCGAACCATTTCATTTCCAATATATATTCCCACACTTCCATAATTCAAATGCTTTCGTTACTTTCTTTGAGAAAGTTTAGAATAGAAAGACTATTTTTGTTTATTATTATTTCTGTTTACTGCATCCCAGTAGTGATAAACTACTCAGTTCAACTAGTTCCGGTTTTATTTCTCACACCCAGTGACCATGTATTCTGTTGCAAATATTCAAAGCTATGTACACACAAAAATGTTCTAATCATAAAAGAGAAAGAAATATACTGTCACATGTAGAACTCTTAGTCTAATTTTTAATGCCCTTGTGTAGGTTTTTCTTTTTAAATATATTTTTTACCCCTTTGATTGAGATTAAAGTAGTTGTTTGCTATTTACTCATATCTATGTCATAGAAGTCTTCAGACCATTTATTGGACCCAGTTTGAAAGTTATATCTTTTATCTTTTTTTTTTATATTCTCAATCAATCATGTTTCTTTTTAGGTTGCTCCCATGCTCAAAACTGCATCAAAGCCTTTTTATTTTCTGTTGGTACTTGTGCCTATAAGGGAGTTTAGCGGGTACAGAATTTGCCTGGAAAAAGGTCATCATGGCATGAACTTGTGCTTTGTATTACACTGTACCACTGTCTCCACGTTGCCCCATTAAGAAGTGCTTGTATAGTTTATCAGCCCAGGTGAGCAAGCCTGGGCTTCAATTCATTAATGACTGACAGGTGTCCCTTGTGCTAAGTAGTCATGAGCAGTCGTGAAATGTCTTGATTTTGGTTATCTGCACGGTTGCTCAGAAACGCCTTCATATTATATTAATGGAGGGATGAGCAAGAAGTGCTATTTTTTGTAGCTGATTTGTAAATTAAATGGTCAAAAAGGAAAAGCAATAAAGATGATCACTTAATAAATGTCAACTGCTTGGTTTTTCATATGTGTATCCTCAAGAGTCACATATTCTGTGTACAAAACCTACCATTGATATAAGAGGAGCACAGAGATGGAGACTAACCAGGAGGGCAGACCGAACAGGGAACTGGTATTTGATGTGTGCGTGTGTGCACAGGGATGATCTGATTAAAAGACAGACTTGGACTTTGTCCCAAATAGGCTCACCATCCTCTAGACACCATCCTCTACTACCGTAAAATCACCCTGAGAGCATTTACTGTAGCATTGCATATATACACACTATACGGTGATGCTAAGGTATGGGTCCAGTCACAGCAGCATTCTGCATTGTAAAATTACTTATAGTATTTATCACCATTGGGCAGAGAGCTCAAACTGATTTTAAAAAACTAAATTTAGTTAAGAAATGAATGGGGGAAAACTGAAATAAGGGAACACAGCTTGGCCCTCAATAATACAAATTTTTAAAAAAGTTGGCAAGACTCGCAACATCAGAAAAGCAATCATTTTATTCAATGAAATCTACAAGGACTCGTATAAAATACGAAGGTCAACACATTTTGTAACAGAATTATTTATAAAAACCATTAAATTTGGCTCTGTGGCTCTCCACAACAGTCCCAACCTCACAGTGCTAAACATTACATCGAACCATATTGGCATCCATAAGGTGCAAAAACAAATGATTACTGAAAAGCCCTGTATGCCAGGCAACACCAAACCCCCATCTATGCATCTCTGCTATGACCCTGTAATGACGCCACTGCTAGTGGCATTCCTCACTAGTCCCTTTGTCTGAAATAAAGTGAAAAAGTAAACACACACACACACACAAATAGGCCGTTTGTATTGGATGGTGCTTTTGCTTGTTCAGGGTTCACTGAGGGGAGTTCCTCTTGGATTTAGACAATGTTTGAGATAACTGACATGGAAGACAAACATGCACTGGCCACTTCTTATGTCTGTAACTGAACATGAGCAGTGAAGATCAAAGCAGAGCTCAACACTGACTGTAAAATAACATTTTGAGGAGAAAAGTCACAGGCTGAAGAACACGACATGAAATCACAAAAATCATATTTCAAAAATATAATTTAAAAAAAATGTATAAAAGGAAATAATTCTCAGCATGGAACCAAAATACTGAATTGGAAAACAATATATTCTTTAATAGTCTAACAGACACAAAATGCAATGACAATAATCCTGTGGTGTAAGTTGTGTAAATTTAATGAGATGAGAAATGCTTGCAGATGTTAACACTCAAATAAGTATTACTTTATAATGGAGATGCCTCCATATCTGTAACAATACTCTGGGTGACACAGAAACAGTCCATTTGATGGGTGCTTCTATTGAAATACTATTAGGTTACAAGTAAACTACACTGAGCATAAATGAAAAAGAGCAGCAACATGAATAATAAAATAAATCTCTGAGAAAAATCAAATAAAAGCATCCTCACATTTTAAATATGCCATCTGGTTTTCAGGCAGCATCATAATACATATAACCACCAGCAAAGTATTTAAAACATGCCCCATCACAGAGCAGTTCCTGGTGAAAACTCACAGATCTAAAAAATATTCATATATACACATGCTGTACCAAAGCACTAAAAGCTCCTTTACGATCGGGCCTGCCCCATTGATATCTACTATCTTTGGCTGCTTTTGGGAACTCGTAACACTTTGTAAATGCTGTTTTGAAAGACGGTGGTGAAGTGTGGACGAGTGTCTCGGCCCATGATGGAGCAGAGCGGCACCTTGCCAGCGTTTTGGGGGTCCTCCAAGTCCCAGATCTCAGGCATGCTGCAGCCAGGCCTAAACGGCAACACATCACCACCACAAAGGGGTTCAGAGAGACACCACATCCTGCTGCCTATGTATGAGCTTACAACAATAGTTTGACATTTCTTCATTACACAGATGCTTGTATCCAAAATGCATAAAACTGGCCCCCATATGCAGTTTTGGCAATTTCTTTGCGGTTTTCTCTCTTTTTGCTTGCAGGTTTCTCTGCAGAGCTCCCCCTACAGCTTCAGAGTATAAGCTTATATTTTACAACACTCCTCAATCGGTCAGTCTGCAGTTTCCTCTTTCCCTGTTCCTCCGACAACGGTTTACTTGCTTTCTGCTTCTTTTCGCTGGCTCTGCCATGACGAATGACTGAGAAACTCTATCGCTACTTTGTTCTAGCCGGTGCCTGGCATGTATGTGTGCAGTGCAGTAAAGCAATTTGTTACACCGCGAGACTTTGTCTTTCAGTCAAAGTTGCAAGGCTGGTTTTTCAGCTCACAGACACTAGGGGGAAGCGAGACGGCCACCATTCACCCCAGAAAGTCATATAACCATTCTCGTTGGTTGACTCTGAAGCTGTTAAGTTAAGCTAAAAAAAAAACCTGCATAGTTCCCTTTCAAGTTAATCAGTTTCAGGTATTTTTGGCGACTTTAGAGCACCCCCTAGAGTCGCGATATATTTATGTTTTACTTTGCCTTTGTAAATGCAGTCGATTTAGTAAGGGAGTTCATTGGTCATATGTAGTCTATAGTAAGTAGCCTAAACAATAAGTTTGCAAAGTTAACGTTGACAAGGGTGGCAACTAACATTATTTATTATCATCAAGGACTGTGCTAACTCGTCCCTTCCGGTTTGCTTGCATTGAGGTGATCAGTTTGTCAGTTTGCGTGGAACCAAACTAATGTGTGGAGTCATCTAAGGTGTTCTTAGCACCCAGCTCAGCCCACGCAACAGACACAGACCACTACTGCCTACTAACTCTTACAAACACATCAGATAAGAGAGATCTGGCCCATCCACTTCACTCATTTACAATGGTCTGTTTCTCTCAATGAACAGAAACTGGGCTCCTAGACTACATTTTAAGTTTAAGTTTACCATAATATCAGAAGCTTATCTACACACATTCATATACCTGGGATATTGGCCTAAGGCTTTGGTGCCACGATATCTTGTTCGGGGAGGCTCTCTGTGTATGAGTGCAAAACAATAAGCCAGTGAGAAGCTCAAGAGAATTGCAGGACAGCAAGCAGTGGGGAGGGGTGGACAGAGAGAGGGACACTCACCGCGAGCGCCGGGTGCACCAGGAGTCCTCCAGCACAAAATAGTCCACCTGCAGCTTCATCAGGTTGGCCTTCACCTCCTCGGCCGGCTTACGGCTGTACATGGAGTACACCTGCTTGGTTCGTGCCCTGGGGGTAAGAACTAAGTAATGCAGTACAAAAATAAACCACCCTGAACTGTGCCTGATATTAAAACTAGATGGACACAATGGATATAATGCAACAAATGATTTGTGCTCAAGCTTTCTTCCTTAAAAGGGAGTTCGGTCCTTCTGTAAGGAGTTTCGACCTGAGACTCACTGAAGTGCCTTGTCATAGAAATAAATGTATAAAATAAATGTCACTGAATAAAAGTGAACCTATTGAAGCAAGCCTGGAGACTGATCTAAAAGGCTGTCCTAAACAATGGCAAGCGGAGTCCTTTGGCCTATGCCTGCACTAGAGCACTCACCTCAGCCCTGCGTCTTCATAGTGGGGATGATTCACAATGGGCCGGCCGGTCGACAGCTTAACACTGGCCATGGTGGGCATAGCACCAGCAAACACATCATCTACACACACCCAAGAGAAACAAACAACAGCATGTGTTTACACACGGAAAGCTAAAGGTAAATCATGTTCTACTCAGATCAGATGCAGGTCAGATGCAGGAATGGAAATCAACCCACTTGGTCCGGTATTGGAAGAGACCCAGTCCAGCAGCTCTTCTTGAGGGAGATTGCTGAACTCTCCCATGATGCCCCACTGGCCCTGCAGGTTGGCAGCCCCTTGCACTGCCATGATGGAGATGATGGCAAAGGCCACCATCTGAAGTTTAAACCTCTCCCCTACCCAGCCAAACAGCTGAGGCAAACCAAACACGGAAAACACACACAGGTTAGCCAGCCTGACACACACTCGCTCCAAGAACAGATCGAATTTTTGGGGGGGAAGGAATGAAAAAGTGAGTGAACGAGTGGTGGTGGTGGAGAGCGGACGGACTGACCTGTCTGGAGCAGATGAGAGAGGCCATGATGCACATGTGAGGCGTCAGGAAGAGCTTCAGGCGCATGATGAGCGTAGCCAGCACCGCAAAGGCCACCAGCTGCAGCGCATGGTACACCAGCTAACAGAGAGAGAGAGAGAGAGAGAGAGAGGGGAAGAGAGTTGTGAGAAACCTTCAACTACTGCCCCTGGTGGTCGCAGAAGGCATTGCAGGTGGACTGTGATCGTGGGTTCAAAAAATGTAGTCTCGCTGTGAGAAATCACAATTTTTTTTTTCCATTCAGCAGCTGCCTTGAGTTGCTTTCTTAGAATGGTGGTCCCTGAGCCACAATCAATTGAAGGACCCTGAACTACTGTTATCTGAGCTAACATCAACACAGGAAATGAAAAGGAGACGTAAAGAGAGGCCAACAACTCAAACGTGAAATGAGTCAGACCTTCCGGTTGCTTCACTTACCTCTCCTCTTGCAGACACTTGAGGTCTGGTGAGAGAAAAAACAAATGGTGAGACAATTCTTATTCACAAGCAGGGAGCTCTTTCTTGTAAGAATTATAAATACAGGGTTCCTACTCTAAGTCAGAGGTAAAATTCCATCACTTTTCCCTGACTTTCCCTGACAAAAAAACAACAACAAAATGTCCATGACTTACCAGTACTATGTAATGAATGGTACAATATAGCGATTAATAATTCCAGAGCAGCCGCGTAGCGTTCAAAGTTGGTCTACTCAAGCAACAGTAAAGCTAATACACAAATTCTGTGTGGAAATATTTGTATTTTGACAGGTAAAGTGCTTCAAAAATCCCTGATATTCCATGACTTTGCCCCAAAAATGATCAAATTCCATGACTATCCATGTCTGGAATAGACTTTCCAACATTCCATGATATTCCAGAAATTCCATGACCCGTGTAAATACTAATAGATTCTTACTCGTCAGAGTCATCTTCAGCCAGCTCCTCCTTGACCGATACTCCCTCATATTCTCTCAGCATCTTTAAGGCATCCTGGACAGTCTGTATACCAAGTTGTAGAAAGACATCAACCAAACCTTCAAACCAAAGCTATTCTTCCATCAAATCATATATACTCTTGCAAGTATAAACTTCGAGGTCTCACCCTTCCAGCTATGATAGCCACAATCAGCATATTAAGTGGGAGGAGGAGTGTCTTGATGTATCGAAGAGGAGTCTGAAACATGCAAGAGAAAAGAAGACTAGGTATGCTGGTGTTTACACAAGAGTAAAGATAGATAATCCAAAGGCACATGCTTTAATAAATGCAACTAAATATAAAAAGTATGCACCATTGTCTGAAAAGCACAAAGTCATTTCACCACCCACCTCAATTTCCATGAAGTCAAACTCGGCTGCACATGTGTACATCATGGTGTCAAAGTCCTTGTAGTTAGTAAACTTGGACTTGATCAAGCTACTGATGTGAGCCTTGGAGATATTACAAAAGACCAAGTAATCAGCAGCAATTACCCTCAGAGTTGCAGAGATGAAATGGAAAATTAATAAATATTTCATTCCAGTTCACTGATGCACTTACATCATCTGAGGCACCAAAAATGGCTGACAGCAGAGACTTCAGAATGACTGTTGAAACAACCCAGGCAAGACCTTGCATGATCTGTAATGAGCACAGACATCAGTTGGACCGTTAAGTCACATGCATTAGACTCTTAAAACCAATGTATAGCCAAATGACAAATGCCACTGGACAAAAAAAAAAAAGTACTGTCGACAGATGTTGCTGTTTTCATAGTCCTACAATAGCAAAACATAGAATAGATTGTATGATAACTTGTGTGACAATAAACCGTAGTTAAATATTTGTTTACAATTTCAAACATTTACATTTTCTGATCTCACCGTGAAACGAAATGAAACCTAACATCCTCCAGGATGTAGAGTTTTAAGTTGCTATCCAATCAGTCAGACTACATAACGCCTATGCCTTTTCGAATTTTGTGTTGAGCTCTGCTGAGCTCTGTTGATCCCTGGCAGACAAAAATATTTATTTTGTTGAATGACACTTGTCGTCTGGACTATAAAGGCCTACACACACGGCCGGCGACACGACGGCAACTTGTGGCAGGCGACCGGCAACATTGAATAGAATGTATTGAAGTGAATGGGGAGACACACACAGCAAGTGGAGTGACGGGGCAACCGTCACCGTTGCATCACTCTAATCTGCCCCTTTCTATTTTTCGGGGGTGATTTTGATACGTCATAATAGAAAACAGCTGTCTGGTCAGTGTATCTCCACTGAATCGATGGGTGATCGCGTCGCCAGTACTGTCTGTAGTGAAGCGATTAACAGAATTCATCGCATTCACATCGCCGGCCGTATGTGGTGGGCTTAATTTGGCAAAACAGTGTGTTTAGTTCTTTTTTGATCTGTGTTTTGTTGTGGTTGCTAGGCAACTGCTGAATCAGCAGCCCTAACTGTGATTTGCACAGTGGGAAATGACATCAGGCTCATGGAGGAGTTCAGAGAGCTGCAAAATCGTGAGGCGCGGGTGCATGAGCAGTGCTCAAAACGCTCACTGCCTCTCGCAAAAGTGCCTGCTGTGCTGTCTGATCAAGCATTCATCACTTGGGCCATCATGCCTGAGCTATCCTTACCCACGAGACGAGTTTGGTTTGGAAGAGCTCTGCAAACTTCTCCCTCATCGCTACTATGACCTGTTAGGAGACAAGACAGTAAGCAACACAGACAGTGAGCAACCTGAACAGTGCTAGCCAGCATTGTGACCACTTTTTTAATGGAGAGCTGAATCAGACCGACTTACACAGATGGAGACCAGCGAGGAGGCATAGAAGGAGGTCAACAGCATGGCGTTCCCAAACATCAGAACAAAGCACACCCCCAGGGAGATCTGAGAAACAAACATGCATCATCTCAAAGGACCCGTGGCCTTATTCATGACTCACACCACAAACAGACTATGCAATCTATAAAATATGCCCATGGTGTTATAATACTGAGCTTTCAGAAGACTGGATAGTCAATTTTTAGCCAAAGCTACACAAAAGCATCAAGCCATTGGCTCGCTCACTACTTAACAGCTTAGGAGAATAGGCATGGCTTAGAGCAATTGGATTTCACACCAGTAAGGCTGTGCGTCTTCAGAGATTAGCGGCGCTGTGACACATTCAGAAAGCAGCACCCTCCATCACAGCCTGCATATTGGCAGAAGGCACCCTTCACAACCCTGCTCACAATATTCACACTGGCCCTTCACAAACACACCACTTACTCACTGACAGGTCTGATGGTGCCAAGTGACACATCCACCCGAGCATCATGATGTGGGTGCACATAGACAAATCAAATTACCATGTGTGTGACCAACAGGGACTGCATCTTTGAAGGAGTCAGATATCCAAGAATGTATGACGCAAATAAGGAAGCCACCTAGGCAAAAAGCAAATGAATTTGAGCATAAAAATAAGAGAGACTATTTTGCATGTCTACATTACAAGCAATTAACAAAAGCAGTGTGATTGTTTGCAAAGGATTCCCACAAGTTTGAAACCACCAACAGATAAGTAAAGTTGCAAAGGATGTAGTAATGTAATGGGTCAGTAAAGCAATATTCTTTACATGTCTGGATTTTGACCCCTTTGATCTGAGCACTACAAACGCTCACCCCTCAGTTCCTCACCTGAGTCAGTAACACAAACTGGGCAAACTGCCAGGGCAGCATGAAGAGCACATTGGAGATGCCCAGAGCCACCATAACTAATGTGCTTGGTTTTCGTGCTCTATATGCAAGACAAGAGAAGAGACCACTGTGAATTACAGCAGAGATGTATCCTCACTTTCATTAAAGGTGCAGACAGACGACGTGCAGTCTTGATTGCGCATGACGTTGTGCTTGTTTATGTTTATATTTAAATTTCTTAGCAGACACTTTTGTCCAAAACAACGTATATTGTATTTTAACCAAGGACCAAACAAAACACACAAGAGAGGTAGCTCACCCCTCCCTTCAGTATTCTCAGAGAAACTCCACACAGGTCTTTTGTGTTTGAGCCTGGGCTGCCTACAGAGACCTTTTTTTTTAAAATGTACTCAAAGGATGGGCAGCTAGCAAATCGTGAGGAGATGTTTGCTGAATATAACAAAACAAACAATCGCTGACTGCACCTTTAAGCATGACATCTTTATGACTCAAATCCACTGTTTTTGTAGTAGTTTAAACATTACATGTAGTTCATAACAATATAGTACATACATAGACAAAGGTATTCAGCAAACATTGAATTACACACACACACGCACCATTTGTTTGGCAATGTGTATGCACCACCAAATAGTTTTAGCTTGTATCCCTGTTACCTGAGGATGTGAGTGAGCAGCAGCATTTGAAGGACAAGGAAAGGGTAAGAGAAGCTCTCCCTCAGTGGAGGAGTCCACATGACACGGGTGCTCTGAAATTCACCACAAAAAATCAGACACCACAACACACACAGGCAGGAAGCAATACAACATACACTTTAGACCTTAACTAGTGTTACCTCCTTACCTCTCCATGGTTAAAGAAGAAGCATAACACTGTCACAACACCACCTATTCGGCTACCGCTGCAATGTAAGGACATGGGAGAGACATAAAGGAAGGAGGGCCAAGGAAAAGAGGGCTGTGTAAGCAGAAAGCTACATCTAAATTAGGAAAATGACCTGATACACAGGCTGGCTTGATATCAAAATGAAAGGTTAAATCTACCTCAGATATGTCCCATAGATGAAGAAAAGACTCATCATTGCACCGTTTACAAGGAAGACAAAAGTGACATAAAAGGAAGCAGGATCCCCCATTCCTGAAAAATACAAACAAATCTTAACTACAACTAATCTTCAAAAGTCAAGATAAGAAATGCCTTTTAGGTTCACTGTTCCTCTATCTGTTTCTATTTGGAAATCTGTGACTATAACTGACAGACTAAAAACAGATGGAAGATACATATAGCTACACATGTTCTGACTACTGAAGTGAATAGAAGCATTAAGTTGTACCTTCACAACTTTCCACTGCGTCAAGTCCTTCTCCTCTGTTGATGGACCAACACATCTTTGTTGGAATGCCAAAAAAATCCATGATCCCTGTATATGTTCTGTACCAGAAAGCTAAGAGCACCTATCATGGAAAAAGATATAAAGATGTTGACAGTGTAATAACATGCATATTCCTTACACTGCCCCAAGAATATGCATGATTATATAACACATAAAAAAAATATCCACACATCTCACCTCTGGGTACAAATTGAATCTTTTGAGGGTGTTTATAATCAACGGATATTCAGTAAGGCGGTCATTCATAATCATGTACAGGCCATTCAGGAAGGTGGGTGCCTCAATAATAGTCTTATAGTACGAATAGTACAGGCCCTGGATTCAAAAAAAAAATGTACAAAGCTACATTACGAATTATTGTCACACATGCATTCAAGAGGTGGAATAAAAAAGCAGGTTATGCATATTCAGTATATGGTGCATATTAGTCAAGTCATAGTCAAGTCATATTTATTTATATAGCACACTTAAACGCAATGTTATTGACCCAAGGTGCTCAGAAATTAAATAAACAGTAATAAACACAAAAATAATGACATAAATGACAAAAAACAAAAATTAATAAATGAAAATACAAAATAATAATAATAATAATAATAATAATAATAATAATAATAAACAGATTATGATTGTAGATAAAAATAAACATATGGTTACTGAAACTACTACTACTATAGGCCTAGAGAAAGATGTACAGTAAAGTTAGATGCCAGTTAATATAATGCAGAAAATAAATAGAAATAAGATTAAATAAAAAAATTTCAAAAAAAAATTCAAAAAAAACAAACAAGGGGAGAAATTAATGGACATTATAGGCCAAAGAAAATAGATGGGTCTTTAAAAACTACTGATGGTGGGACAGGACTTAATTTCTACAGGTAACCAATGGAGTTGGGCCAGCACAGGACTTATGTGCATATGTTTCTTTGTTCCAGTAAGAAGCCTAGCTGCTGCATTTTGGACTAATTGAAGTCTAGCAAGGGTAGATTGGTTCAGACCTAAATACAGAGAGTTACAATAGTCCAGCCTAGATGTAACAAAAGCATGAATTACAGTTTCTAAGTTAGTATATGAGAGCCAGTAGCCTAGAAATCTAGACGCACCCTAGCGGCGGCAAATTAATTTGCTCAGCCTGTACGTCTAGTAGCAAACCATAGGAATTTCTATTGGCTGACGCCGTGGACGTCATCCAATCACAGCGCTCTATTTTGTTAGAGAGTCGTAAGGCGGGCTTAACAGGATGACGACAGTCCTACGACGGTGAAAAACAAGGAAGGTGGCTATGGCACCACAGCCAGGGCTTTAATTTAGCTATTTGTCTTAGTTGAAAAAAGCTTCCCTTAACCACACTACTGACTTGCTTATTGAAATTCAAAGAGGAATCTAGGAAAACACCTAGATTTCTGACCTCACTGTGGCAATTTACAGCCAGTGGCCCAAGTGCATTTCTTATCTTAGGGACAGAGCTGAGTGGACCAAAAATAATTGTCTCTGTTTTCTTTTCATTTAATTGTAAGAAATTTGCAGCCATCCAACTCTTTATGTCATTAAGGCAGTTAAACAGGCTTTCCAAGGTGCAGGAACTTTCGGCTGTTAATGCCAGATAAAATTGAGTCATCAGCATAGCAGTGATATTGAATGTTATGTTTGTTAAAAATGGAGGCAAGAGGCAGCATATATATGGAGAATAGCAGAGGGACTAAAATGGAACCCTGAGGGACACCACACTTGATAGGAGCAATGGACGAAGAGCAATTACCTAATCTTACAGAGATTGTTCTATCATTTAGATATGATGTGAACCATTTCAACACCACCCCTTGCAGACCAACTTCAACCTCCAGACGTTTTAACAGGATGCTATGGTCAATGGTATCAAAAGCAGCACTAAGGTGAATAAGTGCTAAGAGGGCACAAGAACCATTATCTACTGAGCAAAGAATATAATTTTGCACCTTAAGTAGAACAGATTCGGTGCTATGAAGTTTTCTAAAACCTGACTGAAATTTATCTAGGATGTTGAAAGCATTCAAATAAGAAGCGACCTGAGAGATATTACCATTTCGGTCCTAAATGCCATTTCCTTCTCCAGAGCAGACAGATGTGAAAAGTGTCTATCATTCTCAAAAAGATGTGTCAGATGATACCTAAAAGATATGAGATTAATACAATACATTCTAATGTCCGTTAGCTACTTAACACATGAGGTAATGTTTACTTTTACATAATCAACAAAATCACTGTTTCGATTGCTAGAGGTTAGCAAGTTGACTTTAGAGAGATACTTACCAGTGAATGAATCCGGCGACAATAGCTAAAAAAAACCACAAACAATGCTATTAATTGGGTGACGTTGGGGTGTGCATCTTGCTGCAAGATTTGCAATTTGTAACGTAACAGTGTCAGGAAATGTTAAATGCTCAATGATCAACTTAAATCAGGAATATCCAGCTAACGTTAACGTCAGAGTAAACTTTAGATTGTTACGATAATGTTATTATTAACTTACTTTAACCCCAACATGAGTTATCAGTTAACTATGGAGTTGACTTAATGTTAATACTGATAACGTTACATTTAGCTAACGTTAACTCTTACATGCCGCCTCTCAACGACAAAGTTAACGTTAGTCCATTCTGATTCTGGCTGTAACGTTACATGCCATGTCATCCAACAAAGCTAACGCAACATTCTATGCTAACTAGTGCTTCCTTTGCGTTTTGAATGAAGTGTTTGCTAGCAGCTATCTAGCTAGCTAACGTTAGTTAGCTGATAGCTAAAATCATTTACCAAGGACCAGGGTGATTCCAATTTTCATGAAAGCTGATGGACCCAGGCCCGTTTTGTTTCTGATGAAAGGGAATCCTGGAAACATTCCGCCTTTGTACTGAAGCAAATTAAAGCCAGCACTGCCTTTCCCATCCTTTCCTGAGCGTCTACTTTTTCCAGTGGCATGTGAAGGCGACACAAACGGACTCCGATCTTTGCCATTGCTTTGTGGCGTTTGATCCTTTGCATTCTGTCTTCTTGTTTTTGCTACCATGCTGGCATCAGTGATTCGCTAAGATTCTGCAAGCAAAATTCTGTCTGTATTTTGACAAATGTGGTAGGTTATATCTACACTGTTGTAAAGTGGTGTTATGATCCTCCCATAAGTTAACGTTACAGCAACAGCCTCCTGATCATCGCCACCAACTGGAGGAATAAAAAAAATGCGTTAGTGCCAGTCACCATAGCAACCCTGATAACGCTAACCTCCTAACTTAAAAGAAGTGAGGATAACTAGGCTATAGTGTGTATACTACGTTGTAGGTCCACTGAATATTCGACCACACTGTTTTTTTCTTTCTTTCTTGTTAGGCTACTGCCGTTTTCTTACTGAGTCGATGAAAGCCACCGCCTCACTTGCACACTACTACAATATAAACAAACGGAGGTAATTTCATCTTGATTAGAGACAACCAAAGATTCTAGACCGCTGTAAGATCTTTGAAGACAAGGATAGAATGTAGTATCAATGGAATGGATTTCGGATGGAATGTCAGATCCTTCCATGGGCGTAGATTTAGGGTGGGACGCTAAGGACTAGTCCTAATCAAAATTTTAAGATGACAAAATTGTCCCCACCAATATTTTAGCGAACTTATTTGTAGTGCTGATCATTCCGACAGCCAGCACGACAATACAAGAAACGTCAGGGTTATCTGACACGCAGGCTACACGCATGGAGAATGCCAATGCAGGCTACTTTGCAGTGGCAGTCAAGCGAGCAGGTGTGTCAACGACAACGGTAAGTTACCAGGGCTGCCTGCCAATACATACCCCATAAAAGGCCAAAGTAAAACATTTTGATATTGAATTTGACCGACAGAGCTTTCAATTCGGCAGCCGTGGCCTAGGCTATACTGGTTAGCGCTTCGGACTTGTAACCGGAGGGTTGCCGATTCGAACCCCGACCCTTCATTGCTACCCAAGCGCTGCTGTTGTTGCAGGCAGCTCACTGCGCCGGGATTAGTGTGTGCTTCACCTCACTGTGTGCTGAGTGTTTCACTAATTCACGGATTGGGATAAATGCAGAGATTAAAATATACTTATACTTACAATTAACCACATTATAATCAATAGGCCAAAATCATAATTGTGTATCTGTGCCGAATTTCGTAATTCAAGTCCAGTGTAGAACTGAATAAGAAAATCATAAGGCTGTATATCTTGAACTTCCAGTATGTGAGAAACTTGACTTGCCTTAATATCTCCAACCTCAAGTATGCAGCTAATAAGGAAATATAATTGTTATTTAATTAAACAAGGTGAACTTCTCCCCACTGTGCAATGCAGAAAAGGATGCTACAAGGAAGGGAATTCAAACACACTCAACACCTTACCATCTATTGATGTCATTGTGGTTCATTGAGATATCTGACATTTTTTCTGTTAATTGGCTTGGATACAAAAGGACATTGTTGCCTTTGTCGGTGTCCTTATGTGAACTTGCACAGGTAACCTTGCTCATCTTTACTTGCGTACGACTTCACACCAGTGCTTCAGGGCAGCCGTGGCCTACTGGTTAAGCGCCGGACTTGTGACCGGAGGGTTGCGGTTCAAACCCCGATCAGTAGGCACGCGGCTGAAGTGCCCTTGAGCAAGGCACCTAACCCCTCACTGCTCCCCTGAGCCGCTGTTGTTGCAGGCAGCTTACTGCGCCCGTGATTAGTGGGTACCTCACTGTGTGCTGAGTGTATTTCACTAATTCACAGATTGGGATAAATGCAGAGACCAAATTTCCCTCACAGGATCAAAAGAGTATTTATACTTATACTTATACTTCAGACCAGAGCTGATGCTTAAGCAAAGGCCGTCACTGAAAAGCTGTGAATGTCGTTGAACACAAAGCTGTTCTCACATTAGCTGATTGCGATAAACATTAACCATTGTTGCCTAATTACCAATTATTCATCAAGTAGTAACTTTTTTTAGTGTTTTTCACATAGTATTTTGCAGTATTTTTAAAATACAAAAATACACACCAATAAAGTATTTTGATACAAAATACAGAGCCATTTCCTTCAACCCAATAAAATAAAAATTACAAAATACTATTTTGCATTTGAAATACATATTACATGTTTCAGAAATCTTGACATGTCTAAGTTTTGGGTTGCAATATACAGGTAGTGGGCTCTCTGTTAATTTTAATGAGTAGGCCTAAGCCTAAAGTTACAGCATTTCTATCACAATTGACCAGACTTTGACCTTTGGTCTGCTTTTAACAAAATTCTGGCTATGATTGTTCCTTGTATTGCATCATGTGGTGGAGAGAGTGAATAGCACCAAATTCCTGGGGGTGCACATCAGTGAAGACCTCTCCTGGACCACCAACACTGCATCACTGGCGAAAGAAAGCTCAGCCCGCCTGTACTTCCCTGGAAACTCAGGCGAGCAAGTGCTCCACCAGCCATCATGACCACATTCTACCGAGGCACCATTGAGAGCATTCTCTCCAGCTGTATCGCTGTGTGGGCGGAAGCTGCACTGAATACAACAGGAAAGCCCTGCAGCATAGTGAACACAGCTGGAAGGATTATTGGTGCTTCTCTCCCCTCCCTGAAGGACATTTACACCTCCCACCTCACCAAGAAGGCGACCAAAATTGTGAGTGATGCAAGTCACCCCGCTCACAATTTGTTTGATCTACTGCCCTCTGGGAAGAGGTACAGAAGCCTGCGCTCCGCACCACCAGACTCACCAACAGCTTCATACACCAGGCTCTTAGGATCCTGAACTCTCTCCCCCTCTCCCCTCCACCCTCAGCTACATAACATCCTGGACTTTTAGACCCAAAATGGCTGCCTTGCACTACTCAGAGGTGGAAAGTAACGAAATACATTTACTCACGTTACTGTATTGAGTAGTTTTTCTGTGTATTTTGTATTTTTTAAGTAGTTTATAAAATCGGTATTTTAAATTTTACTTGATTACATTTTGAGTGAAGTATTGTACCGGCTACATAAAAAATCCCATCCGTTACTTGAGTAAAAAAAAAAAAGTTAAGACTAACGAAAACAGAAAGGGAGATGCATCAGATTACATGTGTAGCCTAACCTATGAAAGTGTATTTCCCGCTATTTCAATGGGTTGTCTCAGTTCGTTTTAGCACTAATGATAGCTGAGATATTCAAGTAAACACCATGGGATTTCGTGTTTTGACGTTTGTGCTCACCTTTCTTTGGAAAGAAGTTTATTAGCATTTGTTTCCCCTCATTTTGATGTCTCTCTTTTTAGTAACCTGACTTGGCTTTCTTGGAGGAAACATTGCACCAGCAGCACAACAATTAGCTGTCCACAACTAGCGATGCTCAACTAAATAAACAAAAGATAGACTACCTTATGAATCGTGCAGGCGGACTAAACCATTTAGCTCTTTAGCAAGGGAGAGTGACCTTAGACAGTTTTCACTATGTTTTGTATACAAAATCCAGTCAGTCAAACTTTAAATTTCGTCTGACATTCATTTTGACATTTAATTTGGAAGTTAAAATATTCAGGTAAAATAAATATATGGTGGACATATATATATATATTTTTTTCAGTAATTAGCTTAAATTTCCAGTGAGTCTATTCGAAATTTTCACCACACATTATATTAACACACATTTAAAAAATCCAAACATAAGAGTTATGTGTATTAAAGTGGAATGACACAGGAAAAAAGTATTGAACGTGCCTACTGAAATTTCTTCAATACTTTGTGGAAAATCCTTTGTTTGTAAAGACAGCTTCAAGACATTTCCTGTATGACAAAACGTATTAGTCACAGTATCAGGTGTGATTTTGGCCCATTGTTCTAAACAGATTCCAGGGGTCCCTCTTGTGAATCCTGATCTTTAGTTACTTCCAGAACTGTTTAATTTAATTGGCTGCCTTCAAGTCTTTCTGGAGCTTACTCCGAGTGGTCCTTGGCTTTTGGAATTGACTATCCTTCTGACTCCCTGGTCAGAAATATTATGAGGAGATCCTGCATGGCAGTGATGTTTCTTCCACTTGCAGATAATGGCTCCCATGCTGCTTACTGAAGATTCTGAAGTTTTGAAATGCATCTGTAACCAGTTTCATTGATATGTTTTGCAACAATAAGGTTGCAAAGGTCTTGGGAGAGCTTTTTGCTTTTATCCATCATGAAATGTTTCTTGTGTGACACCTTGGTAATGAAAAACCTTTTTATAGCCCATCAATATACTAACCAAGCTTACATTAATTTGCACAGATAGAAAGGATAACTACTCTAACTACTTACAGATTCCAGCTCGTTCCTTCCCTTTCCTTGCCTTAGTGCTTTTTCTTAGCTTGTTCAATACTTTTTTTCCTGTGTTATTCCACTTCATTACACATGACTCTACTTATGGAGTTGTTTGGATTTTTTATGTGTGGATTACCTGAGTTATTACTAATGCCTGGTGAAAATGTTGTACCCCCCCTATTCTACTTTTCATGGGCCCTCTCCTCCATTGGGGCCCTATACTTCCCACTCTCTCCCCCAGTTCGACGCCCTTTAATCTGCTGAACCTTCTGCTTGTTTCCAAATATAAAAAAACAACTCAACATTGGCCTGCCTGCCTCAGCTGCCTGTGAGGGGCTTTTCAGTTGGATTACTGTTCACTGCAAAGCGGCCTTAAGGATGAGTGCAACTAACTTTGAAAATCAACTACTGCTCAAACTTAAAGGAGAACTCCGGTGATTTTTCACATAGATCTCCATTTCTCAACGTCACCGAGTACTGTCGGTATGAACAAAACAATCGGTTTTACCTAGCTCGAGTTGCTGCAGCTACAGCGCTACACACTGGGAGCATGACCATGGCTGCCTTAGCTGCTGGCTGCAGCAACTCGAGCTAGGACCAAAGTCCTTTTCAGGCAAGTACCTCCACTCGGCGGCCATATTGCAACACTTTTTGGGCACTTATCGTGCATCTATTTAGGCAGAAATGCGTGCAGCGTGGGCTTCACGACACCAATCTTGCTCCAGCAGCGAGATCACAACAGATGATTGGCACGATGTCTTCACAGCACACCACATGATTGGCTCAATGTATTTTACAACACACCACATGATTGGCTCAATGTATTCACATGTCAACGTTTTGCCGCGGAAGGGTTGTGATATTTGTAGACAACTGACTAACCCCATGCAATACTATGGAGGACTTTTTGAGTGCTGTATCTCCTCATTAGAAAGTCTCTGGTAAAACTGGTTGTTCTGGTACCCCCAAAAAAAAAAAAAAAAAAAAAGTAACTTTTACTTAAAGTACATTTTAAATGAACTACGTTTTACTTTTACTTAAGTACATTTTGAGATCGGTATTTTAACTTGTACTTGAGTAATGTTTCATCAAGGTATTGGTACTTTTACTTGAGTACAATATTTTCGTACTTTTTCCACCTCTGGCACTACTCCACTTGCACTACTCCACTTGTACACTTGCACACTTGCAACTTGTTGTTGTTGTCCTGTTGTCCTGAACACTTCTGAACACACTTCTGCTGCTCTTACATAACTTGCAACACTATGCCACTTGCATACTTAGGTCAAACAAAACTACCTCAGCCATTTATTGGCCTGACTTTTGCACTATTATATTGACTGTCTACTGTATGCACAATTGCACAATTTCTACCAAATATTGCTGCTCTTATTTCTTCATTGTATGTGCCTTCTTATTTTTACTTTTTATATTGTTTACTTGAATGTTATGTTTGTCTGTGGACCTAATTGGTAAAATATGTCTTGTCTCCACCGTGGGATAGTAGGAAACGCAATTTCGATCTCTTTGTATGTCTTGACATGTGAAGAAACTGACAATAAAGCAGACTTTGACTTTGACTTTGACTTTGATCATGAGCCATCACTGTGCCTATTGCATTCTACTGTTGTTAGCCTTAAGCCTAGCTCAGTCATTATGTTATACCACATCACCCTCCATTAGAAGTGCAATGAGCTGCATTGAGCATAATAAACTGCATTTAGAATTCCAAATTCATATTTTTAGATATTTTGGTGAAAGTAACTAAAAAGTAATACAATAGTAGTGTAATGCCTTTTAATTCAGATACATATTATAATGTAACAAATTATTTTGAAATGACAGTAATGAGTAATACATAATACGATTTTGAAGTAACTCGCCCAACACTGATGACAACCATCACTTTCTATGTATGTCTGTGTTTGTGTGTGTGTGTGTGTGTGTGTGGAGGGTCAATCAAATTCTATGATTGCCACTGATGTGAATGATCTCACAAATCACACAAACCAAATCAAGTTTTAAAAAAATTGCAAAAGTATCGAAATTGAGATTCTTCATTTAGTATTGGTATTGAAACACTAATGTTGGTATTGTGACAACAGGAGTTGGGGATGTGTCCCCACCAAAGCTGAGACCAAACCTACGCCCTTGTATCCTTCTATCAGTCTTTTGGACGGGTAGGCTAGGCCTATATTTTTTTTACAGTCTATGTGCCTATAACTTGTGCCCATAATGGTTATTACAGTAGGCATGATCTATATTCAATGAAGCCTAGGCCTTAGCTCTAGCTTCTCTACAGTCAGGGTTTTCACAAATACACACACATACACACACACACACACACACATAGGCCTACAATCACGCAGTGACCGTATTCTAAATAAATGGCAGTTCGTTATTCCCACATTGATTTTAACAAATTATGTAGAATGGCCTGTTGTCATGTATGAAGTGACTGAGTGACATGTTCGTGAAACTTCTCCATTGATTGCCAGAAGGTGTCACTGTGGGTTTTAAAATGGTAAGGTGTCGCATTGGCAACTACTCCAAATCTAAACATGGAAGAGGGCACCACTAGGCAACTTGAGTGTTTAGTGCCTTTCTAAAGAAAGAAAGGCCTAGCCTAGCCTATATCAGAACCAAGAAATTTTAAATCAGACAGGCTATAGCACTTTTATATACAACGCAGTTGACCAAAGTGCTGCACATTAAGAAAAACAAAAACTGACAGACTTGTTTACTATTATTGTCAAGCATGGACACAGTTGAGCATCTAAAATAAAAAAAACAAATAATCTGTGGATGTCCATCTTCAAGATGGCTTCAAAAGTGTAGACAAAATTAGTTGTAGCTTAAAGTTTTCTTTTCATGAATTAATTATTGCTATATATATATATGAGTTGCATTGGTTTTTTTAGTTTTTTTTTTTAATCAGGGCAGCAGTTTTCAGATTACATTATGTGCTTACATAATTGCAAAACAGGTTCTCGACTGTTGTAGAAAGAAATGACTGATCTTCAATGCAATACTGTATCTACATTGCCCATTATCAGTAACCATTCATCCAATGTTCCAAAGGCACATTCTGTTTACTAATCTGGTATTATTTTAAAAGGCGAACTGAGAAATCATTGGAGAACCCTTTTGCAATTATAAAAAAACAAAACAACAATGCAACTCATCTCAGCTGGTATTCTGTCTATTAATGGAGTGGAATGTAAATTAGTGACCCCCATCATCACATACCCATCACCATACCTAGAGATTGGCATGGGTGTTATTTCAGTTAGCCTATTAGCTGGTTTGATTTGCATTGAGCTCAATGAGCATCAAACCAGCTAATAGGCTAACTGAAATAACACCCATGCCAATCTCTAGGTATGGTGAAGGGTATGTGATGATGTGGGGCTATTTTAATTCCAAAGGCCAAGGTAACTTTATCAGGATGCACAGTATTCTGGATCCATGAAATAACTGGCCTTTAAAAATAAAATTCTGCCTGTCTCTATGGGAATTTAACACAGGGGTGGGAATACTTATGACCCCTGTATTTTAAGGAAGAACATTTATTTATTTATGATACATTATTCATTCACTTAGAAAATTGGTGTCCTTAAAGGTTAGATATTTCCTAATTTTTCACTTAAGGCATTAAGATCAATTTCCAAAAGATGATTTTATATTCCTCTTTTCAGTCAACTTTAGCATGGGTGCCAATACTTTTGGCCATCACTGTATGTATGTATGTAGGCCTATGTTTGATAACTTAAAAATCTCATTAATACAATTGTTAGTGACTGTTTTTTCAGATGTCTCAACTTAAGATTACTTTTTTTGGGACCCCATATTTTGCTGTCTATTTGTGTCTGCTAAGATCCTCAACTTGTGATTTATGCATTAGTTTTATTCCAGTGTCATATTCCACTCACCATAAGTTGACTAAAAGGTTGCTCAATTTACTCCACTCTCTCCTATTTAGGCTATGTTTCTGTTTCCAAGTCATAATAATTGAATGGCGATGTAACTTACTGATGGAGAGTTAAGTCATCTAGTTCTGTGTTGTTCAGCTCAGGATGGACCAACAAAATGGTTAGCCCTATTTCTGTGGGTACATGTACAGTGCTGCTGTGCTGTGGGGTGGCATTAAAAAAAGAGAGAAGCATGGGATAGATGCCCTGATCTCATCTGTTTGAGTTGGACAGAGCAACAGAGTTCAGGGCAGTGGTGGTGACATCATGACACCTTCTCACCATCTCCCCAAACAAACAGCTAGGCACCAAGAGCACTTTTTCCTAGCAGTGCTTCAAGATGAGCACAGCGCTTGTTTGTTTTCCCTTGTCTTCTTCACTGTGCGGATTCTGGGACCAGAGAATGGCCTGCGTTCGCCAGGGAAATATCAGCAAGAGAGCCAATGGACACAGAGGACTCCGCATGAGAAAAGACACTTATCCACGAGGAGAGAAATATTTTTTTTAAAGGCTAGTCTACAGTACGCCGTAAATTAACAAATTTCTGTGGTTGCATACATTGAAATTGTACCTGTGATAGAGAGGTTGGTGACTAGTAAAACAGGACGATGTGGGTACTGGGGGGGATGGGAAGCTTCCCCCCATAAATATGTGATGGGCCTATGATAATTGGTTAGTAGGTATGCTTTCGTCTTTTTAAGTGTTCTGATTGGTTTGTACAGAGGTCTAGTGACTGACACCAGCACAGACTTTTTTTTTTAGTCACACATATAGTAAAGCGTTGCATGAATATTTGAAATATTATCGCTGACAGGAACTTTAATACATTCCAATGCCATTACATTTAAGCCCCATGTGAATCATTTGCAGTAATATATTTGTATGGTGATGCAATGGAAAAAAGACAGTAATACTTTTCGGGATGAGGACAGCAATATTACAAAATCTTGACTTCCCCTTTCCTCTCCAGTTGCCTCTGTGGTGAGACTGTTGCTTCATGTGGCCAGGCTTCCAGTAGGTACCCCTGCCTGCACCCCACCCAACATGGTGTGTCTGTGGCCAAGACCTTCACGCTACGTATATCATCTGAGATTATTCTGGTCTGAGAATGCCAAGCTTTCAACATGGCCGTGTCCACAGTTCTCCTGCCAAGCTCATTGTGGCTCATGCTGTTTTTTTTTTCTGGCATGTGACGGATTCATGGAAGCTCGACTTAGACCTAAATACAATAACCAGGATTGGGAGGCCAATCAAGAACAGAAAGTTTTTGTGGAGCTGCTGTCGAAAACGGCCCTTGCTGTTAGCTCAGCTTGTGAGCACACTGAGAGAATTTGTTTTCTGAGCAAACACGGCGAAGATCTCTGGCCTGTTTGGAGGGGAGGGGTAGGGTGGGGGTGGCAAGGGCGAGCTGGACCATCAGCTGATGACACCTCCCGTCCAGGAGGCCGTGTTGCAAACCGCAGCGTCGTAATGAAAGCCAGCGGGCAGATGTGTCCCGTCCCAGTCTCCCACAACGACCTTCGAGGCGAAAACGCTTTTGGGGTAACTGTGGCTTTGGGTCTGTGTCCATGTCGTCCACTGTGTCTTCAAACATGCAATCCCTGATGCCATATCCCTCACAAAGCAAAATAGCTCCTATGGGAATATATTGTTATAGTCCAGTCCATGGATTTCTGATAGTGATTTGCATGATTTGTAACTAGATGACATTGACAAGGTCTTAAAATATACATGTGTCATCAGGAGCAGAACTTTGATGATAGCATGAAAAGAGAAAAAGGGTGAAAGCAATGCAGCCAGGCGATAAAATGATGTGAATAGATTGTGGATTATCCCAGCCGGCAGACACATGGATAGAGGCGCAGTCTGAAGTGTGAATCGTTCACCAGTGTTTATGTAAAGAGCTTTCATTGAGCTGATGGTTTCCCAAGTCTCTGGACAAACATCAGCCAGATGGCCAAAGGAACTGTGGCAGGCCAAACCACATCTGGGGAGAGCTGGTGCCAATGAAACCATGGGACAGTGGGAAGACATCTGAAACATTGCCTGTGTGTGTGTTTGTGTGTCTTGACTTGGCATGGTTAGATTATTTGTTACTGGATTCAATATGAGCAAAATTGTGCCTACAGCATTTGGAAAATCCTCTGATAGGATCAAAAGTAAATATTTTTAATTATTCCATATTGTATCTGTTGTTTCTTTATTTGTGGATGTAAAACCTTTCCAGAAATATGACTTCTGAGAGATAGGGTTACATTTATGTGTGTGTGTGTATCTGTGTCTGTGTGTGGCTGCGTGTGGCATTTTGGAGTATTAATTATGCACCTACAGCTCCCCGGCACAGTGACATGTTTATTACTGGCAAGAAACACATGCTGTCAATGATCAGTTATTCTCCTGGCTACACTTATCTCAACATTACGGGCCATTAGTATTCTCTGGAAACCAATTCAATCAGGGACCCCCGGGCCCCGAGCATGCTCATTTATCTCCAGAAACACGACATCAATCAGAATGAGGGACCCTCAGCTGTCAAGACAGGGTGTGTGTGTGTGTGTGAGTGTATGAGTGTGTGTCTATTTGTGTGTGTCGGTGTTGGTTGTAGGAGATGGGCAGTGGTCTAACATGATTCCCATTCACTTTCTCTCTCTGAACAGAGTTTGGAAGAAGTGCTTTGACAGCCATGCTTGAGTTGCAAAAAGTAATAAACTAATGCTCTTTTTGTCCTTCCAGGAACTTTAACCATTTGTTCAGCATTTGTTCATGAAAACAATTACAAAACATTTACACAGGCTAAAAGAAGCACTTTAATTAACTTGTTTGCCACTGAGCGTACTGTAAATGCAATTTTGCTGCTAGCCCATTATCAGAGGTTTGCAGGGCCAAATCAGAGGAGTGGCCGTAACAGGTGTGCTGTCCACTTCAGTTGGTGGATACAGAGCGACAATTAGCACACCTGCTATGGCTGACATTGTTTCATAGACCTTGGCTTAATCCTGTGGGCCGCTGGAGGATTACATTCTCTACCTCAGGCCACTCTCTAGAAAATTCTCTCCATGGCACAAGGCACCATCTCTTTGATAGCCCCACCTGCTGCCTGGCCATACAGATCGCTACAGGAGATAATAGGTAACCTTTCCTTAATCCTTCCCCCCAGGCTGAAGGCACGGTGTGATTACATGTGCCGCGCAAGGTTACTGGAAGCCTTATTTACATACAGACAGCCGAAGAAACCGAACCAAAAGTTACCTCCATTTAATGTGCCAGCTGTCTCGTGACCATGTGGTTTCTATTTGCTCAGAGCCCACGACGCACAAGAAAATCCTGTTACTCTCCGGGCGAGTGATGAATTTGTATCCGAGAGCCTGGGTGTCATCACTTATGCAGACTGAACGAAGAGACCGTCCCTATACGAGACCAAGTCAAATGGAGGCCCATGAGCTCAGCTCTGTGATACGAGTTCAATCTGTCAATATCCATTCTGTTGCGCTTTCCTCACTATTATGACACATGTTGAGACTCGGCATAATTTCCTAATTGCTCGGAATCATGAAACAGTCGTCGGGCGGGAGGAGGCAGGGCACGCTGTGAAAGTAAAGGGAGGGGAAAAAAGGAGAAAGGAAAAAAGAAGAAAAATTGACACAGAGGAGAGGACATGATGAGCCTAATCCCGTGCAGAAAGATTGTTTCCTTTGGCGCTGGGCTGTGATTTCCGGCCCTGTGATCATCTCTTCCATATGATTAAGCCGATGTGCAGAGCATGCAGTCATATGACGGGCTTACGGCCGCTGGCCTTGAGCGAAGCAGCGGCCATCGGGGTGGGGGGTGTGTGAGCCAGGCGAGAAGTGAACTGCGACGGCCAGGCCGATTACCGAGAAGAGCAATGGGCAAAGAACTTCCCATCATTTAGCAGGCAGTGTTAGCGTTGGCCTGGCACCCCCAACCCCCCTTCCCTCTCCAAGCCTGATGTTTCTGTCAACAACACATGACAATGTATTTGTTGATACTGCATTGGACTACCACACTCATCCTATATGTGAATGCACACACACCCTGAGACACAAGCCCACACACACACACGCACGCACGTAGACACACACACACACACACACTCATGTTGATTTTTAAATGGCCCAGACACACACAAACATATGCGGTCTGAAGCTGGTCCGGACAGCTGAGCCATGCTGAGTCTGTAATGTAATTATACCAATATGATGACCTCTCTTTCAGACCAACACAAAGAGCGAGAGGCCCTCTTTCAGAACACCACAGCTGGTCCCCTGCTCGGCCTAATGGAGAAGTGGCAGTGCCGAGTCCCCTGTCCTCTCCGTCTCTCCGTCCAGCCAGGAGGCAGAAGTCACTTTCACAGAGGCTGCCGCTCAGGGTCAGAAGGCAGAAAGTAGGCCAAGCGAAGTCGGGAAGTCCACCACTATGATGTCTTACTGTATGCCTTACCTCCTGAGTGTGTGTGTGTGTGTGTGTGTGTGTGTGTGTGTGAGGATTAAGGATTACACATGGAGCTAGTGTTGTGTCCTCTGTGGGCCAAAAATGACTTTGGACTGATTGAATGAATGGAATGAGAGTAGAGCATTGCTGCCCTGGCAGATGATTCTGGCACATTGGGATTTTTCCCCTCTGTCTGCCGTGGACAGTCTATCCTGAGTTATTCACCAGCCGTGCCGACTGCCTAATTACGAGAAATATTTCCCTTAAGCCTCTTACTGACAGATATACCCGATTGACTATTGAGAGCGATGTGGAAAGCCAATTACTTAAATTAAGGTGGAGGCCCATGGACGGTCTCAGGCCCCGTGGTGTATGACTTCTTCAGACTGGCTTACACACTTGAGGAGATTCCCTGTCGCTTGTCAACACCCAAACGTTTTAATCTTTCCTGCCTCTGTGCGCATTAAAAGATTATGAGCTTTCTGCATGGCTTCCCGGCACACAGACCCCTGTTTTCCAGCCGCCAGAGCACATGGAGGGGCCTGGAGAGGTACAGAGGGCAGCAGGAGAGGAGAGAGGGAGAGAGGGAGGAGAGAGGGGGGAGAAGGAGGGAGAGGGGGTGGCAGGAGGGAGAAATAGAAGGATTCACTGAGATACACTCTTTTTATGAAGTGGCAGCATTACTAATAGATTTTCATGCATGTACTTCAATATATCCTTTATACTGTAGTCCTTTTTTAAAAGTTTTATTTTAAAGCATTGATGAGCACGAATTTTAGTCTTGACTAATCTTGAAAACAGCCTTTTCTTGTTTGCACTGATCACATGTGAAAAATGTAAGAATGTATACTTTTCTCTTCAGGCTGGAGTGTGCTTCTTTCAGATGCACCACTTCAAGGGGTGGAAAAAAGCTATGCCCACTAAAAAAAAAAAAAAAAAAAAAAAAACTCTAGTGGGGAGTATGTGCGTGTCTCTGTTATAACAACATGGATGCAGAGGAATGTTAGCCAGGCCTGTTTGCACCTTGATCTCCCATGATTCCCGGCTGCATCTGACAGTGGCCCCGCTTGTTGGTGCGGCCCCAGCACAGCACAGCACCGCTGGTGGGGCATGCAGGGCCGGAGAGCAGGTTTGTATTAACACTCCTCTCCTCACAGGTACCAGGCAGGAGAGTAATAGCCTCTTTCAACACCTTAGCGGCCCGGCGTGCCGCAGTAATCTTTCAGCGACTTGGCTCCCCGCTAACAGCGCTGCACAGAGTGCCTCCTTTCAATTAGCAGTTTATTATTGCAGAGGCCCCCGGTGCTAGGCGCTGATAGCTACATGCCAATACTGCTACTGACACCTCCAGGGTTAGCCTGCAGGGGGGGGGGGGGTCTGCCACGGGATGGGGGTCAGTGCTTGGACTGACACCTCTCAGTCAAACCATCAGGAGGAGAGGAAAAGAAGAGAGCATGAGTATGTGCGTTTGCTAGGTTAAGATTAAAGTCTTTCTGAATGTAAACTAGGTGTTAAGGAACTACAGTAGAATGTCAACTTACAAAGCAGGTGCAGTTTTGGGGAGCGTCCCTCTCATGCAGTGGTGAATATCAGTCTGACAGAGGACTTTCCAAATGGGCAGAGGTGAAAGAGAAGTCTCTATTCCAGCACTCTCTCTCTCTCTCTCTCTCTCTCTCACACACACACACACACACACACACATGCACGCAGGCACATTAGTGCTCCTCTCCCTCCGACCCTCCAGACCACGGGCAGCTATCTGCCAATGCGCTTGTAGAGATATTGTTAGCATTCCATTTGCCATTTACATTTTCTCTGCTTGACATAATTGAAGAATGGATGCTCTTATGAAAATTAAACTTGCGGTCCTCCTGGGCTACTGTAACCCTGTTAAAATGTAATGAGATTCTTTATGCGTCTTCTCGTGATTTTTTATTAAATAGAATATCAGTATGACTAATTCCCCCAGCCTAAATGCAGACTGGGACACGGCATTATTGATAGGGCAGTACATAAGTGGTCTGCCGTCCCCAGCCTCTAATGGTCTAATAATGGATTATACCAGTATCAGTGGGCCTGTGGCTTGCTGTGCTTATTGTCGTTATTGAAAACACCTGGGTGGACCATTCATCAAGGTTAAATCAAGAGGGCCCATTTGTTCATTAGCCTGTCACTAAACATCTTTATTTAGTTTGGTCTGTCCAGAGAAGGAGCCGCAGTGCTGGAGGAATCCTGAGTGGAGAGGAGGCACACGCCACCCCCCTCTCCCCCGCATGCCCAAAAAAGGGTGGAGGAGGAGAGGGGAGGGGAGGTGGGGTAGGGTGGGGTAGTCTGTGGGGGACAGCTACCCCCCGGAGTCAGTCTGCTAAACGGTGTCATTTTGGACGAATGATAAAGAGAAACGGATTATCATTGTTCCCGGAACTGGAGCAGTTTCTGGGCGTAGGTATTCACCACACAGATTTATCATAGCAGCCGACTGCCCGACAGCGAGTGAAAAATTATCCTTGTTTTCAGCTTCTCAGCTTTATTGTTTTTTTTGTTGTTTTTTTTTACTTTAAGAGAGCGCATTCTTCATGCTTTCTCTTTTTAATCAAAAAGTAAAACTGAAAAAAAAAAATGGGGTTGAATCACTTCCATGAGCTAATCTTTAAAAGAACGACACACATTTAGAACATTTAAAAACAAATTGAAAGCACTTCCACAAATTAAATGTTAATGCGATCTCAGAATGCCACTGATAAAAGAATGGTTTTATTAATTATGATAAATTATGAAATCCACACACCCAAGTGAGTTTAGCCAAAGAGATAGTTGGCCTGCTTTAGAAACATCTATTAAGATGAAAATCAATACTCTTCCCAAATCTGAAGATTAATATCGAAGAGAGTCTAAAACGGAACATAAAGGCGTAAAATATTACAGCACTTAATGCATCATTAAGAAAATTGTTTTCTTAAAGGGTGCTATTAAATAAAGGTTTTAGGGTAAAGTCAAATGATAAAATAATAATAATGATCTTATCGTCTACCAGTCTGTCTTGTGAACTTATTGTGCTATATCGTATAGGATGAATTGGAAACAGTACACAATGCATCTGAAAACACACACCAAATGTTAGTTGGAAGGTAATCTTGGCTCCTGCATCGTATGAGACATTGGGAGACTGCACTGTTTGCAAGGTATTTCATGAAGTGTTCACGTGGTTCTCAGTCCCATTTTCTGCAGTGATTACTGAGATGGAACACAACAAAATTAGTGAGGGGGAATCGGTGGAGCGTGGCCTAAGTCTGCGGATGATGGGGACACGAGGGTGGGTGACGTCGGAGTGAGATGTTAATGACCTTGAACAAGGGGCTCCAGCCTAACAGCAACCCCCCCTCTTCCTCTCTCTCACATTCTCCCTGTCTCTAAGAACATGATGAATTCAGTTAGCCTTCCCACCTCTCTGACTCGCTCTCTGTCTGTCTGCCTGGCTGTTCTCTACACACACACACACACACACACACACACACACACACACACACACACACACACAGAAAGAGAGAGAGAGAAACAGACAGACAGACAGACAGAGAGAGAGAGAGAATCTGACATGCACACTCCAAAGGGAACCAGCCATTGTAACCGACTCTATATAGATACAGCAGCCACCATCTCTCTAATTTATTTACAAAAGTTTGCTGTTACTCACAACTCAATAATAATATTACACTGTGCTCAGAAGTATTGTTCACATAGTATACAGATACTCTACTACTCTACTCTACTCTACACTACTCTACTCAACTTTACTTTAAAATAGCATACTGTATGTATCTATATAGCTCTAGGGATTTTATAGATAGTATATTTTCAAATTTGGACAATATCATCATGGAGAAGGCTTCAGAGGTCAAGTGTCCACATACCATAATAGAAACCTTTTATTTGTTCCACTGGCAGTCGATGCAAATCACTAAAGCCACCACACTGTAAAAGAACCCCCCACAAAAACAAACAGTGAGGGCCTGTGTGCTCTCCCTCCCTCCGCCTGTGGATGCGTTGGGATGCCAGTGGCCGTATCGCCGTCTCTGCCTCCGGGCCTTGCCAGCGGCGTCCTGGCAAGAGTTCCAGGGGCGCCCATTCAAGAGGCTCCAGCCGCGTGTTTATGCTGAGTTGCCCTGCCCTTGCGTGGCGCGGGCTCAATGCCGTTACCGGATAATGCCCGGCCTTTGATGACAGACTATTCTGCTCCCCGGCCCCTGTCTCTCCCCGGAGCACAGGCGAGGAACTTCAACGCGGCATTGTCCGCCTCGTTCCGAGATGGCAGGCGAAGCCTCCATTGTGCGGCCGGTCGCTGACTGAAGGCTGCGTGGCCCTCGGCGAAGAGACAAAGACGCGACAATAGCATCGGCTGGTCAACACTGCCAGTGAAGCCTGCAGGGCGAAGATTTAAACGACGGGTTCAGGGGGCGCCATTGCTCGCTAACTATGCGGATCAAATAATATACACACCTAGGGCACAGTTAGCGGAAACACCCACATTAGATGGTGAGGGAGCGCGGTGTTGACTAATTCATGCCCTGGCCCGTGCAGCGCTGCCAGACAGGGACACAGCAGGGATTCATGGGACTGTGGAGGTCCTCCGAGCCATATTTCTCTCAGAGCGGCAGGGCGGGGGTGTACACGGACCTCAGCCGTCTTTCAGTGGGGTGGGCCCGGGCCTTGGCACACAGACCAAAGACAAATAAACACACACAGCTGGACCAGTGGCTTTATATACTCAGTCTCTCAGACTATCACACGTGAAAACACACACACCCTCTCAGGCTCTCTCTCTCTCTCTCTCTCTCTCTCTCTCTCACACACACACACACACACACACACATACCCATACACCTACACAAACATGCATAAACTTTCTCACAATTACAAGTGCAAGTATTATCTTATGGACTTGAATGTACTGTACTGAAACTCACACAGACACACACACACACACACACACACACACACACACACACACACACACACATACACACAAGCTGTAGTCCTTATCTCTTTTTCACGGTTCTCTCATTTCCTACTCTCACCTAAGGCCATCAGGCGTCCACTCCCAGGTACAGGTACATTGTAGACCACTGACATCTCGCATCTGTGCCAGCCATCCTCTTAAGAATCATCTCATGCTTCAACCAAAATTACAGAACAGCAGCTGAGCTTCTTTGCATGCCAGTGCTCCAAGAGCTATACCTAACCAGATTGCTTTCTAGTTCTCCAGCATGATATTCAAAGTTTGAACATTGGCTTCTGAAAGCACTTCCTGCATGTAGTAACAGGCTTCGGACTGTAGGAGGCATTTCTGCATAGACAGGAGTCAAATACAGTAATAAGCCTGAGCCTGTCCACAATATGGCAACTGAATAAAAAAAGTATCATACAATTACGGAAGAGGACATACACATGAATTGCATGTTAAAGTACTGAAAAAATCTATAAAATGTTGTAATGGAATAATAAATGTGTAATTACATAATTATAACACTAAATGCATGGTAATAATAGCTGAATGTGTATTGTCAAAAGAGAACTAAATAAAAGAAATAAAAGTGCATTGAAAAATGTTCATGGCAATCTCAGTGTTGCATATCTATGATGAGGGTTTTCTCTACTGTAGCTGAAAATGTAATGAATGGCTGAGCTCAATTTAATTAAGCCACAGGGTAATCATCGCTGGCGCTTCTTCACATTTTTCTTTTTGGCCCAAACGGGCTCCTGTTTGCTGTCAACAAATTTGTGGAGTTTAATTGGCCAGGCGGGCAGGCTGTGGTGATGAGTGTTGCGTGGGGCTCTGCTCAGCGCTGGCCGGCTGACTCACACGGACTGGAGATTAGAGCGGGGCTTCGGTAGGCGCTTGCCCCCGCCTTGGGCCTCTCCTACTGGGGCGGGGGTCAAGGGGAGAGCCTGGGGGTCAGGATAGCCATTCCACTGGACACAACCCTGTTTGTTTTCCTTTGCCGAGTTGTCGGGGACAACGAACAGCGGTTGGTTGTGTCCTTTGGCAATGGTGCATAAACAGCATCGGTCAGTGTGTGTCATGACTGGGACAAGTGTGCGTACTGTATGTGTGTGAGAGAGACAGAGAGAATGAGAGAGAGAGAGAGAGAGAGAGAGAGAGAGAGAGAGAGAGAACAACACAGAGAGAATGATTAGACATTTTTAAACCAAGATATCAGAGAGCATGATTAGACATTTTTTAAACCAAAATATCAGAGCGCATGATAAGACATTTTAAACCAAAATATTACATCATACCAATATATTCAAAATTGGTTGGTGATTTAAATGGCAATGGCAGAGAACCAAATGGTTGGGTGGGTGGGTTTTAAACAGGTTGATGTCACTATCATACCCACATTTTATTAAAAACATAAAGTGATGAGACTGTTTTTGGAGGTGTTTGAGAGTAGTTAAAGGAATCAGGTGTAAACATCAGAATTGTAAACATATATGACTAATTTATATTTATGTCATTTACATGGTCAGTATAGAAAAAAAAAACGTTAGTCTGAGATACTCCTCTGCAGATTAACAACACAAATTTTGGTGGTTCAGCAAATGCAGAGGCTGATTGTGTTCTAAGTTCTTTTGTTGTTTATCTATTAGGCCATAAAAGTATTTTTTAAACTCAAAGTAATAACTGTTATATATCAACGTAATAATGCAATTAAAAAAGGAATTGCTAACATTTTATTTTTTCGAATATATTTCATGTAAAAGAAAATGTTAGAAATTCCTTTTTAATTGCATCATTACATTGATATATAACAGTTATTATTTTAAATTTAAAAAATACTTCTCTTATAATAGATAAGCAACAAAATAACATAGAACACAATCAGCCTCTGTATTTGCTGAACCACCGGAATTTGTGTTCATCATACACTCAGTCTTCTTTAATTGTTGTGATGGTTTTCTTTGAAACAACTTAGCCAACCAGAAAGGGAAATTGCATGGAGAAAATAATCAGATTACCATGTGATTCTGATTTAATCTCTTCCTGTTTGGAAGATTGCAGACAAAACAGTTTTCCTTTAGTGCCGTTTGACTGGCCGGGCTCTGTCGCGCCACGTCACAAGCTCCCGAATCTCTGGTAACTGGCAAAGACAACACGGGCGTGCGAGCGCAGCTCGGGCCAGGTAACCTGACAAGGGGGTCATGGCAGGCCAGGGGGGCAGCGTTCTCTGTAGGTGGAGACGAGACGAGACAGGTGGCACATCCCATCTCGCACAGCCCCGCTGTCACACCAGAGACAGAACGGAGAGATATCACAGCCGCAGCTCAGGGAGAGAAAGAAAATGAGGGTGGGAGAAGAAGAAGAAGAAGAAGAAGAAGAAAAACACATTTCAGCGCTCACGGAGCAGAACTAGGCTGGTCAGGATGGAAGGTGGACCGGGCAGGGGGAGGGGAGAGGGGACGTAATCACATTATCCAGGAAAACTTTTACTTATGGCTAATGGAATTCGTTTAAAATTGAACCGCCCTAGCATAAGCAGATTTGCATCGATCCAGATATGTATAGAGCCAAAGTTAGTCTATCTATTTTGTGAGGGAATTAAAAGCGGGTAAGCCTATAGAGCCAGACTGTATAATCCCATGTGAACAGATCAATACTAGCTGGCTCTTCCATGTGAAGATGTGTGTGCATGTGTGTGTTTGTGTATGTGTGTGTATGAGAGTGTGTGTGTGTGTGTGTGTGTGTGTGTGTGTGTGTGTGTGATAAAGAGAGAGAGAGAGTAAGTGTGTACGTTTGTCCAGTGTATATTTTGCCAGCAAATTCTTCAGTGTGTGGGAATTGGCCATCTCCCGTGCTTACCTGCGTGTTGGGTGGCAGCCCGGCTCTTTTGTGGCTCTTTGGGGTTTTGCTCGGCTGTTAACACCACACAAATAAGCCTGCGCCGGCCTGCGTTTATTTAGTCTGACACTGGTGACATCCATCGTCTGCCCGGGCCCTGCGACAGGACAGCCCCGCCTGCCCTTGGGAAGAGCACAGCACCCCGGCCTGCCATCACGCTAAACCAACATCGCCCGGCCCATCGCTCGGCCCCCGGGACAGAGAGAGGGACAGAGGAGAGGAGGTCTGGCCTGGCATGGAGGAGGAGGAGGAGAAGTTGGAGTTCCGTTTCTTCTTTTTTTATTTTCTACTATTTTCCAGCTACTGTGGTCTGGACATTGGAATCATCCCTAATAGCCTGGATGATGACCAAACTGAGCACTTTTCTGTTTAGGGGGTGTTAGCTGTTGTTGTCCATCTCCATCTTGCTACCCCCTTGTCACACACACACACACACACACTCCCTCATGCGATTACCATGTCATTTGCAAAAACGTGTGAAACGACCCCCATGGACTTACCATGTTAGGCACACAACACAAGAGGTGACCTCACCGTGGAGTCAACCCAACCCATTGTCATTCCATGGAGGCGACCCCCCATCTCTCCCTATCAGCCTCATCACAAGCTCAGTGAAATCAACAGTGTCAGAGGACCCAGAGTGACATTGACCGCAGCCTGCGCGGGCCGAATCTGATGACTAAGAAGCCCAGCTATAAGATTAGCCTCCCGCCTCTTCTCCCCCTAAGTGCTACTCGCTACAAATAGGACCCTAAGAAGATAATAACCTTACAATTGCTTTTATAGGGATTGCGTTATTCTATTACAAGCCCATGAAAGAATTGTATCTCTCTCTCTCTCTTTCTCTCTCTCTCTCTCTCTCTCTCTCTCTCTCTCTCTTTTTCTCTCTCTCTCCCTCGTATTCAGGAGCTGCGGGCCAGCAGGTGCTCGGCCAGACCCCAACCTTTAGGAATATCACAGGGACATGCTGAATGTCAGGGGAATCTCTGCAGCAATAGGAGATAATGGACAGGATTAAAACAACACAATGTGGACCTTTATGACCAAACAAAGGCTCTGATTTTATTGGATTTCTGTGTTTTTTTCTTTTTTCTTTTTGCTGTTGGGAGTAGGTATAGCAAAATATTCATCAGTTGAGATCAAACCTCTGAGTGAAATTTCAGGTGACATAAAACATGGCCGTGTTAGAAGAGATGATGTTTAAATGTCCCATGAAGAACTTGGGGAGGCTCTGAGCTGCACCCTTGTCTGAGAGGTCCCAGACTAGCAGTGGCATCACGCCCATGACAAGGGTGGGCACACACGCCAACATAATGAATGTGGCCTATAAATACATCAAATAATAAAGCAAAAATGTAAATACATGACTGTGGCTAAAACACCCTAACATTTCAGTCATGGACTGGAAAGGGTTGAGTTTTCATGCATAGGCTACATCTTGTCTCCTCAGTCCGATCGCATCACAGAAGTTTAAAACTATATGCATGAAATTCATGGCCATAGCCCCAAACTTGAGCACTTCTGTAGTTGTTTGATCAATAATCTCTACATAGGGTCATTTTCACTGTCTCTAATGTAAATGTCAGACCAAGGCCTTTGTACAGTTCAGTTCTGGAGGCAGGCCATGGCTAGGGTATAGTTGCCCATGTACGTGACCATTTTGAAATCCCATGTTCTGCTGTTTTGAGCTTTTGAAACAGTGGCCGTCTGGGATAGCAGCTGAAACTGGTGGAGCGCTGGACGCCCCCTGCTGCCCCACCCACCCACCCACCCTCTCCTGCATGGCCTCCTCCCGCTAAACTCCGGCCTAATCCTGTTTGTGCTCCTTTACTGCAATTGAAGTAGAAAAGGCCCCTCTGAATTCCTTCTACTGCATCCCCTAAAAACATTACTCCTCCATATGACCAGGCAAACTCAGGCATTACTGGCTTACTAACTCGTTTACAGAAGGACGAGCATTTTAAAAAATCCTTCTGTGCAAGCAACTTAGTTTCTGAAGGTGTTTCAGATGTTCTGCAAGTGGACTCTTGTGTAAACCCCACTGACTATGCTGACTATATCGATACTCTTGCAGTGGCAAAACATTTCTTGAATGTTGTCACTGATATGCTGCTTCCAATTATACCCAATGAATGTTCCTTTGCCTGATTCCCAGGGCCAAATTATTAGACATAATAGAATTATTCAGTTATTCAACAACATTTTGGTTTCTCTATATTATTTTTGTGGGGGATTTGATTTAAAAATAGTCTAGGAAAGAAAAAGTACAATTTATATATTTCCATCATATTTCACATCAAAGTGCTGTGAGAGCTTTTATTTTGAAGCAAAACTGTGCAGCCAAAGGAACCATTATAACAGCAGTACTACCTGTAAGAGGATGGAGAGGTGCGTGCAGTGAATAATATCCACTGCCACTTCAAAGCACTGTTGTGTGTGTGTGTGAATGTGTGTGTGTGTTTAATTATGCCAACAGCTCTGGAGGTGTGTGTGTGAGAGAGAGAGGATTAATGGAGACCCGATCGAACCATTCACAGACTTAACACCTCAGCACGGAAGACACCAGGCCTCTGCATCGGGCCAATCTGAATATGGTGACCCATCAGGTCGATAATCCTTTTAGCAGATCATCAATATCTGGTGCAGCAGTAAATATGTATCGATGATCAGAGCTGTGTGTTGGGGAGTTGAAAAACAATCAAATAGGAGGCATTCAGAGCATTCGGATACATACATACATACATACATACATACATACATACATACATACATACATTACTTGATTGTGGACAGGGTATATTTATCGAGATGTGCAAACAAGGCAAGGCATAGGAAGATAAACAGAAACAAAAAATGGCTAAGAAAGACAGCTTTAATTTAAAGTCACGGAGGAGTTTTTCCATGTGTAAACAGCTAACTGGAAATTACTTGTCAGGAGCACAAATCATGCAGCAGCACAACACTAACGGAGGTCTCAGCGAGTCCTCCAGGAACATTCTCACTGCTCAGGGCAATCTCATGCCCCTCCAGTCCTCTTCCTCAGTAGCTTTCCCTCTGCCTTGCTTTCCTACTGGACAATGGCAGGATGCCGGGGTGTTTCGAGAGAAAACACCTCCTGTGTCCGTGAGGAGGAGGAGGACCCCTGAGGGAGGTCTGGCCCTAGGGGGGCGGAGGGGTGGGATGGATCGGTGTCCGCAAGGCCTGCTATTTTTAGCGCCCTGGTGCGGGGAGGCCAGCAGGAGGAAGAAACAGTTGTATTTCACTCAAAATGCGCCCGGCGAGGCCTTTTTCAGGAAGACGCGGAGGAAGCTGGTCTGGCAGGAAGCCAGGAGGATCCAACTGGACGCTCACTCACCACGATGACACCTTAGGTGGCAGATGGCGAGGTCAGATGCCACTGAGGCAGCACTGGACACATACTGTGGATATGATGCTGTTATGGATGTATCAATTAATACTAGTTTTATGAGATGTATTGTGTGTGTGTGTGTGTGTGTGTGTGTGTGTGTGTGTGTGTGTAAAAAAAGTTCTTACAGTGGAAATAGAGTCAGACCCATTCAAAGACGAAGTCAGAAACATTTTATGTTACTTTCACCTGAAAAGCTTTGGCAAGCGTTGCCAAGTCTGAGGACACTGTGTATATTAGGTTGCTAAAGAAACTCTTCCAGCCCCAGAAGTGGGGATTAGTCTAAGCTAGCTTTCAGTCATTTGCAGCTTATCAAGGGAACCCTTTTTCTGCCAGCTCCTTAGAAACACTTCAAACAACAAGGTCAGCTCTGGGGAGTCTCAAGCAGGCCTGGTTAGAAGACACTCTGAGCACACACACTTAAAAATGCATCCAGGGAGACCCACGTAAACATGCACGCAAACACACACACACACACACACACACACACACACACACACACACACACACACACACAAACACAAACACAAACACACACACACACACACACACACACACAATGTGTGTTCTCTCGTTTTACACATTTCCACTTAACATTCTACATGTAAATTCAATTCCGTTCACATACACATTATATACATTAACATTATTATCTATATTCACATATACATTATGTTCTTTTCATTTCCCCTATAAAAGACTCTTTCAGTGGAGTTCCTTTACGGCATGTCAGTGCCGTTGCGCCATCACACTGCCCCCCCTCCCTCCCTCCCCCTCTTCGCGAGTCACCACGTTTTCTCGCCTCCCCTCTAATGGCCTTAATTTAGCTAATGGAGCATTAATGGACCAACAGCCTGCCCGGCCAGTGGGCCACCCACCCCATGGAGTCTGGGCCACATCTGGGCCTGACCCGCCCCATGTCCAGCCTCTCTCTCTCTCTCTCTCTTCCTCTCCCTCTCTCTCTCTCTCTCGGTCCGGCGAAGCAACAGGGGAATAGACCTCTGCGCTCAGCACAAAGTCGGCCGGGCACCACCGAGGCAGATTAGATTTCGCAAACAAAGCCGCCGGCGTGTGTCGTCGCTGCACCGCTCCTCGGGGGACAGACAGCTCCCTGCGGCCCAGTTCACATGCAAACGAGGACACTGATGAGTCTTGTTCGGGTGTCACTGTGTGACCTTCAAATGAAAGCTTTTGCTATTGATCGTTTTTGTTCTTTTCTTTACAGTAATGCCGAGATGAAAAGAATTGATTTGATTTCAGCAAACTGAGCCAAACTGCTGTTATAAAGACAAACTGTTGTTTGGTTTGGAAGATGTGTGTGGTATTTGTGTGAGGGGAGGAGCGGGACAAACGGTATGTATAAGGGGAGAGAAGCTGTGCTTTTTAACCAAATGTACTAAATTAGAAAATCTTCATTCATAACCATACATTCTGAAAGAGAACATTCTGAAAGAGAACAAGGATTTAGCTGCAGAATTTGATGCAGCTTGTCATATTCTGAAGGACAACAAGGGAGGCCAATAATCAAAAAACATCAACACCATTTCCATTTATGAATCTTTTTTATTATTTTTGAAAAGTGTTTTTTTTAGAGAAACATTGTTTTGAAAATATGTGTAAGCAGTAGAATCTAATTATCAATAATTAGAATAGGCTTCTTTAGCATTTCAATTCTGTTCAACATAATTACAAAATATGTTTTCTTTTTATGTGTAGCCTATATTAAGTTTGGGGCTTTGGCAGTGATGTTGCTGTAATGTTTATGCCAATGAAATAACTATAGTAATTAGTCTTAAAAACAAGCTTAAGTCTGCCCTTAATCTTCATCTCCTCAGTTTAGAACATTCAAGTTGTTTCTTCATTTTCATAAATATAATTTTTGTTATATTTTTCAATGCAATTATGATCAATTAAATATTTTCACCTGTCACCTGTCTGTACACCTGTATTTTATTAATAATTAAAATTGTTTTGATACATTTTAGTCTTAATCTTTCTGACACTCTGTAGATATTTTGACATGGCTTTTCCACTACATTTTATACATATTTTCTTTTATCTCATGATTTACAGTGTAACAACATTGTAACAACTATTAACCCTTAAACCCTGCCGTACTTACTATAACTGGATTAACTGGTCTAACAAATATGAAATATACATGCTGTCAAAATGAACACATTCATTTGAAAACAATAATGCGTTAAAAACAGAACACTAATTAATATTGGACGACCACAATTGAGCTACATTCAGTTTCAGAGCCTAATGAGGACCATAGCATCGAAATAAACTAGATGACCTCATGCACCCATCACTCCTGACATGCTAGCAAGAGGGGAAGAGGTCAATAATTCTAGCCAACATTTTGGTGAGGGAAAAACAGGCATTTTCTTTGAATTCTCTCTCTCTCTCTCATTCTCTCTCTCTTCATGTCTCTCTCTCTCATGTCTTCTTTGTCATATTTAAATGGACTATTGTGGACCTTATTGAAATTGAACTGGCCCTTAATATATTGGTCTGGGGTTTGTAGTAGTGCATAAGAAACAAGCCTTTCAAGATAACAGTCAATAACCTAATGGCTTTATTGGAAATCCTTTGGCTTGTTCTGTTCAAAGTTGATTTTATATCAGTTCCATGATATTACATTTAAATGTTGAGTTTAATCGAGATTAATCACTGCAAAATTGTGTGATAAATTAGTAATTCGTTTGACAGCCCCAATAGATATAGATGTATTATAAAAGGTATAAATAAATGTATGATTCCAACCACAATTTTTTTTACAAAGGAATTATAATTTTCAACTTCATTTGACTTAAATGAGTGTTACGGTAAATATCACTCCAGGATGTTGCTTAGGTTCCACACTGCATTAACATAGTGATTTAAATATTTTCTAGGGAGTCTAGGGAGCCAGTCTGTATTTGTGTGTGTGTGTGTGTGTGTGTGTGTGTGTGTGTGTGTGTGTGTATTATGTGTGTGTGTGTGTGTGTGTGTGTGTGAGTGTGTGTGTGTATTGATGTGTGTGTGTGTGTGTGTGTGTGTGTGTGTGTGTGTGTGTGTGTGTGTGTGTGTGTGTGCATTTATGTGTGTGTGTGTATTTATGTGTGTGTGTGTGTGTGTATTTATGTGTGTGTGTGTGTGTGTGTGTGTGTGTGTGTGTGTGTGTGTGTGTGTATTTATGTGTGTGTGTGTGTGTGTGTGTGTGTGTGAGTGTGTGTGCATTTATGTGTGTGTGTGTGTGTGTGTGTGTGTGTGTGTGTGTGTGAGTGTGTGTGTGTGTGGGGGGTTGGGGTGGGCATGAAGAGTGGGAGAATGAGGTGGAGGAGGCTGGACTGGCCTCTCTGAGAGGAGGGTATCACAGCCACACGGGGGAGGATGAGCATGGCGCCACTGTCCTCTCTCCTTATCCGACTGGTTACTGACAAACACCCCCCAACAAACAACACACACACACACACACACACACACACACACACACAATAAATGCACATGCATACAGTGGCATCTGTGCACACACACATACATGCATCCACAATGCCCTTAAACACAAACGAAGGTATAATGCTCACAAAGCACACTCTGCTGTTTCAGACATACACATGCATACCCTAATTATGTACTCACTATACTCCCATAGATACCCTTCTACTGCTGTAATACTATAGCGGTCTTGTTTTTGCATGATGGTTTTCTTTGTGTGATGGGTTGAGTTCTTTATCATGGTAGGGAGCGTTAGCATAATGAAGCCTGGTGAAGCTGCGTCAGCACGACCCCACTGGCGACAGCGCAATCTGGGGCTCTGCGTCCTCTCACGCTAGACCCTGCCACTTCCAGCAATCACTTCTCCCTAATGAGACTCACACCCACCCCTGGGTCTCACACATTTGCACACACATACACACACACACACACACACACATGTACGCTTCCATATACTGTACACACATACATAATGTATGCACGCACGCACACACACACACACATGTTCCAGGCTGGTGACAGATAATCATATTAGCACAGCCTACGTGTCTTTGATAAGGCAGCACACTTAAAAGAGACGGGTCCAACCCTGGACAATGTGGATGGCAGAGAAGGAGCAGAGGAGACAGAGTATGTGGTGTGTACTGTATATGTGTGTAGGTGTATGTCTGTGTGTGTGTGTCTGTGTGTGTGTGTGCGAGACTGCTTATGTGTGTGAGTGGATATGTTTGTGTGTGTGAGTGAGTGTGTATGCATGCTTGAGTGTGTGTGTGTGTGTGTGTGTGTGTGTGTGTAAGTGCGTGTGAGTGAGGTGGGGTGCTGAGACAGACAGACGGAGTGACGCTGTGGCAGTAAGAGAAGGAAAAACACGTTGGCGAGTAAAAGAAAGAAGTGCCGTCGCTCTAATCTCCAGCCTGGCTCCACAAACACATGGAGTGAGAGGGGCCAGAACACTGGGGACAGACAGGGGCCTGCAGACTAGCAGCACCTCCACACAGAGAGAGGAGGCCTGGAGCTGCTCTCACACCAGTCGGAGGAGAGGAGGAGGGTGCTGAGGAGAGGAGGAGAAGGAGGAGGAGGAGGGGAGGGTGCTGCTCTTATAGCAGTCATCGGTGGTGAAGAGACAAGAGAAGAATGGAAGTGAGCCGTTTCCCAGATTACACATATAGTGACGTCACCAGGATCCCCAGGGAAGAGAAAGAGTGAGTGAGGGCCAGGGGCAAGTGGAGAAAGAGATGAGCTAAAGAGGGAGGGAGATAAAGACAGACAAAAGAGAGAGAGAAAGAAGAAGAAGAAATGTCTTGTAGATATGATATATGTTAGTCTAATGGCTATAATGGCTAGATAGTCTAATGAGTTGCTCCGGCTGTAGCCAGACTAACACAGATTAAAGACTGATGAGATTCTGTAGAGCATGTGTGTGTATGGGAGCTCTGCTCTCTCTTTGCTACAGACGCCTCTTCTGGATGTCTGAGTGGCCAGGGATACTAGCTGGACTTAGAGGGGGAGATTAGCGCCGGAGTCATGGAGTTATAAAGATATGAGGACTATCAGGATCCACTCCCACCAAGCCATGATTCTCTCCAGCCCCATACACACAGTCACATACACAGAGGTCGACATGTGGGACAAACATCCAGACGCACGCTCGCCAATTTGATCATTTAGAGTTTTGGACATTCATCCTAGACAATAACCATTCACTTTTCTCCAGTGACAGTGTTGTGGCCCATGGGTATCACATATACTTCAGGAAGTAGCATATCAAAATGAAAGGCCCCATTCAACTCCAAATGTCTTAATAGCTGTATGTATTTTTCCAACTTCACTTTCCGCCATGATCTGACATCTTTAAACGCTATAAATCTATGTGTAAATTTTACTGACCAGACATAAATCTTGTCCATTTCCTCCATTCCCTTCCTGATAAAGTTTACTAACATTTATCTCCAAATCGATTGGAACGTGTCGAGTTCAGAACAAAAGTACTTGGCAAGGAAGTGCTAACCAACCTTGTCGAAAGTTATTGACACAAAGGACTTTCCCTTCCACAGAGGAAACCCAGGCAACTTAGAATACGGTCACACATACAGCTCCTAAGCCTAAAAACAACAGCCTTTAAAGCTTCCCACACGCTCAGTCATTCATTCAAGCCATTCATTCACTCTGTGGCTGTGGGAAATCGGATGTTATTCATTCAACACGCAAACAATTTCTCTCCTCAGTGGAAGTGGAAGTCATCTGACTTTGGCTTTGATTTTGACAGAGCTGCAAGTCAGGGTCTGAGCTCCAGTGTATGTTTGAGAGGAGACCTTCAGAGGGGTCAGTCTGGGCATGATGGGTATTAGAAGGTGATTACAGAGGAGTCTGAAGGGATAGGCAACAGCGCTCCCCTCCCATAATTAACGTTAGCGCTTGAGTGTGCCTGTCAGAGGCCTCATCCAGCGCTGGAGACAGAGGGGTGGCAGAGGTTAACCTGGGATCAAAGGAAAGCCTTCTGATGACGCCGTTTTAGGTGTCTGCATGTGTGTGTGTGCGTGTGGAGATGGTGAATGGTGTTGGTGTGAATACAAGCAAAACTGCTGGAGGGTAAGTACACACTTGTTTGCACAGATACTTTACATGGACATTTACACATACACACACTCATAGCATTTTCAAAAAAGGCACAAAGAACAGTCAGGGCACTTTAGGTAAGATGCTGTCATTTCACCCACTGCACAGCTTCTTCAATTCACCAATGTGCAATGCTTCATTTAAATGTATTGTCCTTAGCGTTATCATAGATTAGCCTAGGTGAACCCAGACAAACCTGCTAGCAAATTTGAATTTGCTCTGTTGGTCCATCTGGCAATTCTCTCATTGTAGCTGACACATGAGAAACACATGTTTGCTGTACTTTAATTTCACCAATGTTGAAATCAGAAATCTGAGGTGATATCAGAGGTAAACCAAGGATTTCCAGACAAATTCTCAGAATTCTGAAAATAAGTCTAATACAAGGCTATTTATTGATAGTCTCTAGACTAAAATAGAAGCTATCTTACTGTTAACAATAATAGGATAGAATGTCAGTGGTAGGGTCCTATATAATGGTCAAGCTAACAGAAAAGACATTCAGCAAGCAGTCATTGTTATCCCCATGGATCTATTAAAATCACATTTATCATACCTTTATGGCATGATGACAATACCAAAAATGATACGCTACAAGAATATTACCTGTAAAGCAATTGCTAGCAAATCTGGCTAATGCTAGCTAATGTGGTGGCCGATGCCTTTGGCCAAGTCCATGGAGAGATAATGTTTGGCTACCACAGTCTTAGAAAAAAAAAGAAAAAAAGAGGTATCGCACACCAATAAAGTCTTTCCTGAGGTGCTGGCTTCTTGTGCATACAAATGTTAAAGAAAATAAAGAGAATG
>NC_063201.1:28586916-28602648 GCF_017589495.1 Alosa alosa | reverse complement strand
TCTTATGAGTTATGGTTTGTATATTACAGTATTTGCTTTTTTTATTGTTTATTTTCATTAGGCTACTGATTGCATTGATATTATTATGACCGCCCGGAATAGCGTGGTCATATAGGTTTAGTCAGATTTTTTTTTTTTTTTTTTTTCTTTTTTTTTCTTTTTCGCATGTCCAAATTTCCGTCAATGATTCCCGGGACACTGAAAGACCGGGGTAGACAAAACTTGGTGGGCATGTAACCCCATATGGATAGCATGGAACCATCGTTTTCGTTTTTGATCTGTAGCCCCACGCTGGACTGCACCCCGAAAGGAGGGTAGGGCAGACACAGTTTTGAATGAATATCTCGAGAACCGTAAAGGTTTAGGAGGACCACCTTTTTTTGTATGTTGATCTCAAGGGGCCATGTCAACCCATTCCATAACCACTAATTTCATGTATAGCCACCTAGTTAAACACAAAAAAAGTAAAAATGAGGTGTTGTAATTGTAGGTATCTGTGACCTAACATAGTCAAACTGCACTAAATTGGAAGTGTAGGATCATTTTGACACCTTCTGAATGCACCAAGTTTCGTGGAATTTTGTTCATGGGGGCCACACAATAAATTAATTTATATTACTATACACCAACTGGCTTGTAGGTGGCCGGAGACAGTTTTCTGTGAATATCTCGAGAACCGTAGGGGCCTAGGGGGTCCACTTTTTTTTGTATGTTGGTCTTAAGGGGCATGTCAAGCCATCCCATTACCACTTATTTCATGTATAGCGCCACCTAGTTAAAAATTAAAAAAGCAAAAATTAGGTGTTTTCATCTCAATATCTCTGGCTGACAAGGTCAAAACTGCACGAAATTAAAAGTGTAGGATCATTATGACACCCTCTGAATGCATGCCAAGTTTTGTGTACTTTCGTTCATGGGGGCCTTACAATAAAATAATTTATGTGTACATTTAGTGGCGTACACCAACAAGGATTCCCGGGACACTGAAAAGACCGGGTACACAAACTTGGTGGGCATGTACCCCACATGGATAGCATGGAACCGTTTATTTTTCGTTTTCATCTGCAGCCCCCGCTGGACTGGACCCCCTAAAGGAGGGTAGGGCAGACACAGTTCTCTGTGAATCTTTTATGGTATGTTGGTCTCAAGGGCCCACATCAACCTGGCTCATAATCACTCATTTGTGATTTGCCCCCGTAAAAATGAAAATCAGTAGGATTAAAAGAAAGCCAAAATAAATATTCATCATCATCATCATGGCTGCATTTTTCAGTATTGGTCGTTTATCGTTTGTCCACTAGATGGCTTGTCGTTGCAGTGAGGCGTAATTTTGTTGGAAGTTAAAAGTGGGTTGGAAAAAACAATGGACGCTTCATACAAGGACTGTAATTTACCGCCTTGAACATCTAATAAGGATAGGACGATGTTCACATGAAGTGTAATTCCCATTTTCTTCTTGAAGCCGAAATAAATCTGAGGATGTTTATCGGACATGCTTGGGTTTTTACTGCAGATACGTTAATCTTGTAATATCAATAAGGACCTAGGTAATGTTACCGTTAAGCGTTGGTTGAGTGATGGAGGCATTTGATTTATTGCATTTGTAGAAAACTATAAATGCGGTTATACCAAGCAAAATGTATAGCAGCACTGTTTGTATCTTTCGACTGTCATTTATTGCACGTGCTACAAAATCATTCTGCAATGGAAGATTTACCAACGTTACACCGGTCTGATACAGTTTTGCCTATACATGCGTGAGACTGAGGCAGCCTGTTTATTTTGTTTTTGCGCGTGCAGGGTGTGAGAGGGGAATCGATGTGCTTTGATTACAGCTTGGTAGTTGTAGTCTGTGAAATTAAAAAGCACGTGTGTGTGAAGTATCCAAACAATGACACCTTCATTTCATTATGGCTGCTTTAGCAAAACACCTTAAGCTACTGTGTAGTGGGTCCCATTTAGAAGTGGCTACTTCATTCTCTTTCCTTGACTCATGGAGCTGCGTGAATGTTATTACAACTTTTCGCCCACGATATGACAGTTTAAGTCCGCTTGATACTGTAAGGCGTAAGCCATTGGTTTCCAAAGGAGATTTTATTTGTGTCGCCAGCATAGCCTATTGACAATTTATGTTGTCATTAGGCCTACCTTATAATCCTACCTGTAGCTTAGGGAAGCTAACAACTTTCTATTAGGATCTAGTTTGTTAGTTACCGTTTTGTCATAACTCCCTGATGCATTTTTGCATTTAGAATAGCCAGCGTGTATATCTCAATCGGAAAATTAAACAATATCGGTGCCTATGGACTAGGCTGGGTGAACCCAGCCTGATCTGCCCGCTATTTATTTTTGATTTCTTAAAAGATTGAGCTTGGTCTGATGAAAGCCAGACTAGCCATGGACCTCAGTTAAACAATGCAAGGGAACATGAATCAGCCTATATTTGCACTAACAATAACGGACAAAAGCTCTTCAACTTTGGCCCGTTAAAATGTGTATGAACAGTCTAGCTTACGCATTTCATCAAGGCCCATTTGGACATGTCAGTTATTTGCACCACTGGTTAGATGTAAAAACAGCATTTCGTTTCAGACTAGGCTACTGTTACTTAATTTGTGCATTAACAATAACGTTTCAGACTACTGTTACTTAATTTGTGCATTGACAATAAAGTATTACATGAACTAAAGATGACTAAAATCTTATGTAGAAGAAGAAACATTCACAAAAATCCATCCATCCAAAAATGACCTTTGTTTTTGATAGCTGTTGAAAACGGCATGGAACTGACAGAGATGGTTTTTGTTTATAAATACATAAAAAATAAATAAATAAATAACATTATGCTGATACCTTTTGCTTTTCCCAAATACAATGTAGCCTACAGGTGTAAGTGACCTTTCATCAATCCAGTTGCAATGGATGAACTGTGATGAACTGCCCTACTTGTGATTGTTTAGAGATTTTAAAGGTTTTATAACAATTCTACATCTTCTTTGGCTATTCTACAATCTATTCACCTTTTCAGCACCAGAAGGGTACTTTCTGTGCAGCCGCACACACACACTCAGGCATGCCAAATAAGCATACACAAAAGTTTCAAGAGTGGGGGATGGAGTAAAATATGGAGACAAATTGAAGTGTGATTTATTTTCGCGGAACGGATGTACAGGACTGAGCGGCGGTCATATTTTGTACCGCTATGCGGTACATCTAGTTGTTTATTATTGCTATTCTCCTTAATGTAGTCTTACCAACATTTTAAAACTGTTCACTGTTAATTTTAAGTATTGTATTGTTTTTATTTGTAAGTCGCTTTGGACATAAGCGTCTGCCAATCCCATACCCATAACTATTTGTGTAAACATTCAAAATTGTTAAATTCCAGTGGTAATCCTATATCCAACATCCATCTATGTTATTTCTCTCTCTCACACACACATGCAAACAAGCACACAAGCGAGCAAGCCTGACCACACGTGCTAAAGTGCCATTTCTTCCACCCTTTACTCCCTCACATAATTACTTGGCTCCATCTCGGCACTTACTCTGGTAATTACCGAACCTGGCTACACCCCAGCCCCTGGGCCTCATCAGCAGCTAATGCGCTAAGTGTGTATGTGCAGCCTCCTCTGTCCCCTCATCACATACACACGTGCATGAATGTCAACACAGACACACACACACACACACACACTTACCCACACACACACACATACACACACATGCACACCTATACACACACACACACACACACACCTACACACACACACACACACACACACACACACACATGCACCCACACATAAAGACAAACAACTATGCATGTGAACATACACACCACACACACACCACACACACACACACACACAGAAAGACAATTTTGTGTTTGAGTTATCACAAAAAAGCATATGCTGACCCTGAATAAAGGCTTTAGATGATGGTATCAACTAATAGGGGTAGGGCTGTCTCCGAGGGGGGGTGCATACACTTTTACAGTTTTCATTCGATTTTGGTTTGATTGCTTGTGTGTTTGCTAAATGCTATGATTCAGGCTTGTGTGTGTGTGCATGTCTCGGGGCCTTGCAGACTCCCTGGCGTTCCCTCTCTCTCTCCCTGGCTGAGGAGTTAAGCCACTCACACAGCCCCGGCTGTCATCCGCTTCCCTGACGAGCCTCCTGATGCCGACAATTACACCAGCGCTGGTGTGGGAGGCGCGGCACTGACAGCTCAAGCGAGGAGCTTTGTGCGGATTCGAGCGCAGAAAACCTCCGTCCGCACAAAACCAAAAGCCATCACCGCAACGGGAGGAGCGGCGACTCGTGCCTCGAGGGGAAAACATCGGACGACGCCACGGAACTGTTAGAACACAGCACCTGTCATCAGCCGCATTCAAGACAATAATCTCACCTGGGTGAAAAGACACATTTCAGGTAATTCCATAACCACGCCCAGTTATTACCTGGGCTCTGAGGTTATAATGGTACCTGAGTTTATAATGAGTGTGAAAGTAGAGTTGGATAGTGGAAAACACTGAAGAAAGGTAGACTTCAGTGACCAAGTGTGTGTGTGTGTGTGTGTGTGTGTGCGCATGTGTGTGCATGTGTCTGTGTGTTTGTGTGTGTGTGTATGTGTGTGTGCGTCTGTGTCTGTGTGTGTTTGTGGTACATACACAGAGGTAATTGACTTTAGCGTGCTGAGATAGCCATCACCTAATCACTGTGAGAGGGATGACCGTAATGCAATCCACGCATCTTTCCTGTTAATACACCATGACTGCTCGGCCAATTAGAGTCCATTGTGGGTGCTTTGGCTGATGGTAGCAGTGTGTGTGTGTGTGTGTGTGTGAGAGAGAGAGAGGGAGAGAGAGAGAGAGTATGTGTGTCTGTGTAAGAAAGGGTTATCTTCTTTCATCTGATTAAAATGGCAGAGAGAAACCTCTAATGGGACAGATGTTTCACAAGAGGTGAAGAGAAACACACACACACACACACAAACACATAAACACAATAATCACACACATACAAAAATATACACACATTGAAAATATTCACCACGAATATACACACTAACGTATTTTACAGTCAGTATAAACGTCCAAAACGTATACACACAGTGTCTATTTTTTACTTCATTTTCATATTTTGATGTGTAGCGCAGTGCTAAAAAGCATTTAAGTTAAATAAATAAGTGCTACATAACTTAGATTGAATAAAGTTCATAATTAAACATTAGAACTAAATAAATTATCTTATATTAGAATTTAGGAGTAAGCTCAAGAAATAAGCTTATTGTAGTTCATCTCCATTCCATTGATTTTGGGTAAGTGAAAGGGATTATGGGAGTTGAGACACCATTCTGTTTAATTCATGTATGTGTTTAAATTCATTTTAAGAGTTTTTGTTTAAAATATTTCATTGGTAAAGTGAAATGTATAGTGTAACATGTAATATTGTGATGTTTGGTGGTCAAATATATTTCATTGTATGACTTTTGTATGCATGGAATTACATGTGAGGTGAAAGGTTGCAAGCCGCGGGAGAGAGGAGACTGGATAGTTGATGGACTGAGAACTTTCACGTTGAGGACTTGCTCCGTGCTTTAGTTGCCAAACTTTGAAATAGAACGTGACAAACGTATATTTTGCCAGTCGTTTTGGTTCCGTGCAGTCGGGACTGAATTGTGAACTTGAAAGCCGAAGACTCTGTATTTGTCATCTCGCCACCGAGAGGATGCCTGTCAGTGAGCAGCTGCCAGTCCATGGTTATCGCGTGTGAGAGACTGCCTGCCTGTGCCGGTGCGGTGACTCGACGGGAAACCTACCACTTGGGATTAAGGTATCGTTATTTGTTTCTTTTGCTCTAACGGAGTGAAGGGGCCATTTGTTTTTGGCCACGCCGACCACAAGCGACGCTCCAGGCCTGCAACGGTTAGCTGCCAGGTTTTAGCTCATTTGCCGGCTAGGACTGGGGTGGGTGAATCACGTGTGAATGTGTGTGTGCGCGCGTAGGCCCGCGTGTGTGTTTCATGTTAATGTGTTGTGTACTGTACTTAAGCTTACTGTTAAATGCTAGCTAAAGTGTGGCTAATGTAGCCTACTGGTTTCTAAGCTCCTACTGCATTTTGAGGCTTTTGAGGCACGTGTAACACTTTGATTTCTTTTACATTTTGGAAATTCCAACATTTTACATTTTACATTTTGGAAATTCCAAACTTGAAGTTTGAGGTGATTTAAATAAGCTAAAAAAGTATGTGGTGAATACTTTTCTCCATTGATACATTTGTATCTTATTTTTTTGTTTATATTGATAATTCATTCTTTTGGTAAATTGAATATTTCTATTCAGTGAACTCTATTTTTATTTAACATTTTAATAACTGAGTTCTGAGTGTTTACTTAGTGTTAAGATACCATTAGGTAATAGATTGCATATGTAAATGTTATTTCAGGTGAATATGGTTTAAGTCAGCTACACACCAGTAAGTACACAGGGTTAAGATTTAAAAGTTTATCAGTTTATTCAAAGTAAAGGTAAAGACACAACAACAGACATTTAAACAGAAGGTCAGCAAGAATTCTATATATTATATATATTTTACTGGGATTAGTTTAAGAACCCGGGAACGTCCTTTAGTACCATGAGATAGGCCTAGGGGGCGCTACAGATGTATTCAGTATTGATTAATACTAATGGATTTTTAGATATAGATATATGTGTTTCTAGACAAATAACAGTTCAAGTGCATGGAAATATCGCTGATAAAACATGGGCCTGTATGCAAATCAAATGTGGGCCATGAACCGCTCGCTTAATGTTTTTCTGCATAAGCTGTCTGCACGACAGATGAATTGCTCTGCTCTTTGACTGCAACACGCAAGCCTAATACCCAGGGCAGGCAGTAATGTGTTAACAGTGACAGTCAGTAGCCAGGCTGCCTTTATGGTATGCCATGGCCTTCTCCGTGGAAACAGACCAGCTCCCATCTGGGCTAGTCTTGGGTCTCCATTAGCTCCTTAGTAAAGACACTGAAAAGAGCCACAGACTGTTAAAGCCTAATCCCATTCAAATCCCTGGCATACCTGACGGGCACCAGGCGGCCCACTCTTAGCCAATCAGGGAGCGGGCTTTGTGGGAACTCCACAAAGGATCATGGGATTGGAGCGAGGGAAAGAAGGAGGAGGAGGTGCCCGCGAAGCATTCCGATCAAACAGGGACATCGTTCTTTCCGTTTATTCCCACGGTTTACATTTATAACCTCTCTCCCTTTGAATAGGAACGGTTGTGTGGTGAGAACCCTCGTGCTTGTCAGTGAGGTGCTTGAAAACCATTAGCAGAGCCCCTTCTGCAGCCTCCCACGCTAACGTTAACGCTAACACACCTGGGTCTCAGGACTTTGACCTGTAAGGGGCGAAGCAAAAATGTGGTTCAGGGACGACACATGAATGACACGAAACACACCAGAATTGGTTTATGCTGTACACACGCACAAAGTCCTCATGCAGGCCAAGAGGAAAGGAGACACACGCACACACACACACACACTCTCTCACACACACACACAAACACACTCTTACCTCCTCATGCCCACACCTATGCAGAGAGCGTGAGATTGCGCGGACATGCTGAGCCGTCACGGTGCCCACAAACAGACCGTAAAGCAGCGAGGTGGAGACGCGCTCTGCGCTGAAACGCACTTCATCTTTTTAACTCCCCGCCAAGCGTGCGAGCGCACACAGAGCGGAGCGATTGAGGTGTGGAGCGCCTGGGCCAGACGGGGAGGGTTTCACCCTCTGGTACGTGGGACGTGTTTACACCACGCGGCGGCCCCGGCGTATTTATGACCCCCCAGCCCAAATCCCAGGTGCTTAAGCGCTCGGGGCCCCTTGCGGGAGCACAGGGGGCTGGAGACAAAACAGAGCCGCCACTCCGCACGGGCGCTAATCCCCAGGCATCCCGCTCGGCCATCGTGTGAGAGGGTCTGGATCTGGGGGCGACGGCTGCCTCTTTCACATGACAACGGACACACTGATTGCCCCTCACATCATCTGACTTTCACTGATCTTGGTGAGGTTAAAGTCACCCTCTTATTTTTTCTTTTCTTCATTTCTTTCTCCCTTCCTTTCTTTCTCTCTCTCTTTATATCTCTGTCTCTTTGTCTTTATCTTTCAATCTCTCTTTACATCTCTCTGGCTCTCTCTTTCACACTCCTCTCTCTCTTTCAGCCAAGTCTTTGTTTGGGAGGGTGAGGTCAGTCAGGCAGCTGACCTCTGTTTGGCGATGTCCACACAGAAAGACAAGTGCCCCAGTGCTAATGCACTCATCCCTCTCTGTGTGGGCCCTCTCTCTCTGAGGCCAATGCTGAATGCATGAGGCCACCTCAGACGCCATAGCAGACTTTAATGAATGATAATAATGCATTGGGAGGAGGAGGAGACTGGGTCTGTCTGGAACGGAAAGGTACCAGCATCGAGGTACCAGCTATGAACTTTGTTTCGGACGGCCTAGCAAGACAGCAACACAGAATGCCGTTGCCAGGATACCGACAGCTAACTTAATCAGTGGGAGTTGAAACAGAGACGTTCTAAAGAATCCTTGGTTAAAGGCAGCATGAAGGATATATGTATACTGCCTTCACAAATTGACAAAACGAGGGTATCTTAGAAGGCACAATTTTATACACATTTTAAATTGTATAAATATAATATTTAATTCAGACATTCCTCGATGCCACCACATGCCATCCTAGAAGGCAGGCTAATTTCTGTTTCGGACCCAGGCATCACTTTCTTTCTTTCTTTCAAGAATCACTTTCTTAGGAAAGATGCCAGAAAAGGGTGGAGAGAGAATAAAGAATGGAAATCAGTGGACATGCAAAACAACTCAGCAAAACAACTCAGCCAAACAACACAGCAAAATAACTCAGTAAAACAACTCAGCAAAACAACTCAGCAAAAGTGAAACAGGAGGATGCAAAGAGGCCAATGGACATACAGTATGAAGAAACAGACAGAGACAGAGATGGAAGGAAAGGCAGAGAGTCCATGGCACCTCCAGGTTGGGGTGGAGGGGTGAGAGCATGAAGTGAGGTGCCAGGTTGGGGAGCCGGGGGCCAGATAAGTGCTGTGGGGGGATTAAGTTGTCTTGAGTCTGTCTGAGGGCCAACATGGTGGAGTGGCAGCTGCTGAAGTGTTTATCAACAGCAGGATGGGCCCACCCCACCGCTCTGTTTGTTTTCAGCCCCCTGCAGACAGGGCATCTGCACTCACGTTCACACGAACCTCACACACACAGGGTTGTGTGTGTGTGTTAGTGTTGGTATGGAGGTGGTTATGACAAGCAATGTCATTCAGATTTGTGGCCAACCATTGTACACTGTTTCCCATTCCCCCCATTCCCCATGTATTGGTTCTTGGTCCTTGTAAAACCACAACACACACAAACACACACACACACAAACAGCAGGTTCACATGAGAGGATGGAGGATGGAGGATGCTGTTCTGTGTTCAGCATTCCATGTTTCCATGTTCTGCATTCCAGAACATCTGGAGCACTTGAGTGAATTCTGCAGATGCCAAGCTGCACGGTGTCTCCGTCAGCATTTTCCCAGTGGCATGGCCAGGCTACGGAGGGGCACAGCGTGGTCCGGGGCAGGGTACAGGGCGCAGGGGCAGTGAGCCGAGCCCCCCCCCCAAGGCAGGATAACTGGATAAGGGTGACAGCGCTGAGGTGTCTGCAGAGGAAGGTGATAGGGTCCCGTGTGAACAGGGCGATAGAGAGAGCTATTCCTGCCCATTCCCACGCAACGAGGCTGCGCCTGGCAACCACGCAGGGACAACGCTGACAACACGGCAGGTGACAAGTGTGCCCGCTTTCACCCTGGCAAGGGGTAAGGTGAGGACCGCAAACACACACACGCAACCTGTATATGAACACACACACACACACACACATACACACATAAATACACACACTAACACACACATACACATTAGAACAAGAACAGATGTGCAAGACACTATGAGGTATGGGAATCCATTATGTATAAATAAGCATGTCTTGCACGCTACCACACATTCAGTGCAAGTCAAAGTTAGGCACCAAGGTACACCATGATATATACCTTTTCGTTGCACACAGATTTGTACATAAACAATAAATTATGGACACACACACACACGCACGGCATCAAAACTGTATAATAAACACAAACCATCTTCACTCCTGGGCAACACCCATTACAATGTGTACTGCATTTGGCTAATTGAGTTGAGCTGCTGCTCTCTCTCCTCAGACTGAAGACTGCTTTGATGGGCAGTTCAGCTCAGCACCCACGGGTGAATGGTGGCCCCAGCCTGTGGCCGCGTGACAGCGGGGACAGAAGCCAGGCGGGCAGGTGACAGAGTTAGCCGACGCTCACGCCTCACCATTAGTGTCCTCGCAGCCAGAGATGGCACCCAGACCTCCCGCCTCAGGCCTCCGCTAACTGCACTAATTAACATCTGATAGTTAAGGCTGTTTCTGTGTTTTTCTTGTGCGCTAGGCTCTTTTCAAAAATCACAAAAACAAGCAGGAAAACATCAGAAGAAATACATGGAGTAGTATATGGCATGGAGTAGCGTATGGTTACAGAGCAAACTTGTCTTATGTATTTATGTATAATTGTGTTTGTGTATTTGTCATTAGTGTTTCTGTATTAGTCATATTGTCATTAACCAGATTTGTATAGACAGAAAAGGTGTCCTACATATTGTAGATGTAACCATATCATTGTACAGTACATTATTAGCCTCAGTGAAAGTTGTGTATCTATCTAAGATATCTTTTCATTGCTCGTGCTCCTACAATGCTCCGTATCGGTCTGCATCTCAGGGATTTCATTTGCAAAGCACAGCACTTCTCCCCTGCCACTGCCACACCGTCCTGAAGCTTTGCCAGCATGAAGAAGATTGAAGAGCCGTTCTGTTTGTTGGGTGCTGAATCAGAAGAGAAAGAAGCGCGGCCTGGCTGAGCATTGTGGGAATGAGCTAAGTGGCTCTTCGCTCTTTGCCTGTGCCCGTCCGCCTTTTAGGCCCCGTCAGGAGGCACGGCGGCATTCAGCACCGGCTCCACGGACACGGGGGGGGTTGATGTGCACAAACAAACAAACATCGTCAGCCCGTCATGGTCCACTCAGCGCTGCGGAGGCTTTGTGCATCCCTTTCTATTCGAGGCCAGCGCGAGTGTGTTCTCTGCTGACAAGTCCTTCCTTTGTCCAGCACTCAGGAAGCCACAAGCCGAACCCCCCACCATACACACACACACACACACACACACACAAACGTCTCAGAGACGACAGCACAAACAAGAGAGGCTGTCAAAGAGAGAGATAGACAGAGATATAAAAAGCACCCCCCGCTCCACCCCCAGCAGCGCTGCTGGCCCTTTTTGGCCGCGCTAATCCTGTTACAGGCCTGCAAATTTGATTGGAAGCCTAGGAGGGTGCCTTCAGCTGTCCATCATTAGGGAGTGCTGAGAGGGGACCACCACACCACCTCACCCCACCCTCTGCCAAACGCCAATCATAAATAAACACACAATACACAAATACATTCACTTACATGCAAACACACAGACGCAAACACACACACTGACACACACACACACACACACTTAGGGGAGGGGGCGGGAGGACATGTAACTAAATTTGAGCTGCTGATGTCTTGTCAAGTGAAAGGGGAAGAGCTGGGGGGTGGAGTTGAATCTGAGGGAGGGGATGAATACTAACTTACTAATAGCCCTACTTACCCCCCAACATGCCCTAATAGCCCTACTTACCCCGACATGCCCAACCTGAGACGCGTTCCATTGTCCAGCGGTGAAGGCCCGCTCATCAAATAGCCATCAGACAGGCTGATACAGGCTGCCCCCCTCTCTTGACAGCAACAGGAGAGAAATACGCACACACATCAACTCAACTAATTAAAGTTAGAGCCGGATGTGTGTTGGTGTACACTCAGAAGACGGGAAAATTATTACTACATGAACAGAAATATACTTCAAAATAGCTACAGAATACTGCAAAATAGCAGGGGGGAAAAACCCCAGAAAGGTTAGCATCTCAGAACAGACCCTGCTGGAGGTCAATGAAAGCTTTGGGCTGTCAGCAGAAGCCAGACAAACACAAACACAAAAAAGGTGCAACGAGGAAGTAATTGAATTGCGAGGCCATCTCTGTGCTGCCCACAATGGGAGGGCCAGCTGTATTCCTCTGTACCTCAGATCTGAAATCCTGTTAGCCGCTGCAGCGTTCAGCAGTGTATTGTCTTTCGTCTTGCAGATCTCTGGACGCATCTTTGTTCGAGGTGTCTGGACTGGACACCATGAGTCTGACAACAGCAGGAATTCAATGCTCCTGTTTTTCTTTTTTTTCTATGTGGGCAAGAGACAGGAGGATGGGAGGGGCAACTTGGTGCATGAATGAAGCATTAGTGTGACGGCTGTCAAACACACACCGCCGCCTCTCAGGAGGTCAGGGCAATGGGCTTACAGTGATTAAGAAAACATCCCAACATTCCCAGATATACTGATATAGATCATGGAGCAACATCACCCACTGAGATATTGTTACGGACCAGCATCACCTACTGTATCACAACATAGAGCAACAGTACCTATCCAGTTATCTATTATAATATGGTCCAGCTTTACCCAATCAGATATGCCTGTCATGGACAGATATTAGTCACACTGATAATCAAATGGACCAACATGACCTACTCAGACAACAAGAGCCATTTTCACCAGCCTTGTGTTCTTTGTCTGCTTCCATTTCAACATATTTTAGCTTCTTGCTTCTTCCTATTTTTTCCTCAGTCACATCTTGAAATAAAATGGTTGACTCAAAAAAGTAAACAATGTGCTCACACTCAGAATTCAAAATCCTGTCTGGTCTCGTATGAGTCACAAGACTAGTAAATATAGATTAGAATATACATCAAATATATAGAAAATAGGTCAATTATATTCTGTATACTAGAACTTTAACTAATTCTAGTGATATTAATGCAATGTATATGCAGATAACTTGTCTATGTATTGTTATATGCTTATGTTGAATATTTTCAGGTTTTGTGATACAATACATGTTTTTCCAGTTTTACAATTGCTTATCATAGACCAGTCGCCGAATATGATATTTGATATTCCATTCAACTATAATATTCAACTGTATGTCTTGCACCACGTGACCACTGTCTTACGACCCTCAACAGCCATCATAACTTAAACCCTCTATATTCAGAGCTATACAGTATATCAAATATGACTGGAAGAGACATTCAGTGAACGCTAGTGTGAGTCTTTCTAGAGAGCAGAAGAAAAAAATAAAAACATTGGAAAACATTTCCAGTGCACAGGATCAATAAGAGCTACCTTTTTATCGGTAACAAGATTGACTCTGCGCCCGGCCTATTCCCAGGGCCTATGTACACAGGGAAGGCCCCTAACCCTGGGGAGATGATTGACATGGCTGACAGACATGACTTATAGGCGGGATTATGACCATACGGAGCATGCATTTGCATTGACATGACATGGCTGTGCTGAACAGCAACATGACCGAGGAGTCTTGAGATGCAGGGAATCAAATGCAGACAAATTCACAGCGGGATCCGTGGAAAGGATGATTTTAACATGATTGACTGAGGTAGCAGAGGGAAAAGTACTGCCCCAGTGATTTGCCCTGTGCTTGAGAAAATAACTGTTGACAAAGAAGTATGAGTGCTTGATGTCGTTGATCAAAGGGTTGCTGAGTGTGACCATATAAGGAGGTCACAGACACAAAATGATGTAATTTTCAGATGTGTTTATCTTGAAAGGATGTGTTTGAAAAGAAGGAATCAACTCATCATAACTTGATCAGACAGCCACGGCAAAAAGGATGAATAAGTCAAACAGTTTGGATTGTTGATTTTTGTTATATTTGTGTGTGTGAGTGTGACTGTGTGTGCGCACGTGTCCGTGTGGGTGTGTGTGCATCCAATAAAATGCTATGTTCTGTATGTGAGCCAGTAAATGTGACTGATGATGGCGGTGGGAAGCCTCATGTAGCCAGTCTCTCTGAGCAGATAGGGTACCAGGGACTAGCAGTCTAGTGCACCCCCCCCCCCAAACTCCCGTGACCCAGAGAGCAGCAGTCCCTTTGAGGGCCTGAGAGACGCCACAGGTATCAGCGCCATAAGCAGTATCTCCAGAGGGAAGATCAGTGCGCTATCCACGGAGGAAGTCGCAGGCATGCTCGGGGGTCTTATCTTTTATTGGCTGGCTCCTCTGAAGCTTATCTTTTATTGGCTGGCTCCACCGGAGGAGAGCCCCAAAGCCGACCCAATGCCTGCCTAACTGCCCCGTGGCAGATAACTCTATCGGCACAGTCTGGGAAAAGGAGGCCCGGCTCTGCCTTCTCCCTCATCCGTCTCTCTCTCTCTCTTTCTCACTCACTAGCTCTCATTCTATCATACCTCTCTCTTTCACTCTTTCTCTTACTCTCAATACACTTCTTATGCTATCTCTCTCCTCTCTATTTCTCTACCTGTCTTACCCTCTCACCCCTTCTCTATCTGCCTCACTGTCTCTCTCTTTTAAAAATGCATTTTTGTGACAAAGTGACTTTAAGGCTAGATTAATTAAGGCTAGAGTAATTATTTTAATAAATCTTTTCTGAAATTCAATCTATTTCTATTTCTCTTTCAATCCCTCTCTCTCTCTGCACTTTGGATATCTGTAGATGGTTTATTTATTTATTTCATTTAAATTTTTTGGCTTTGTGCTTCAGCCTTTTTTAGAACATCTTGCTCATTTTGATTGATTGAAGTTTTGTGCTGTTGTACATTGTAATAAAGTATTATTTGAAATCTCAATTTCAACCCCCCCCCCTCTCTCTCTTGCAAGTCTGGAGTTCGCCGACACATCGCCTCATGACGCACTCAGACATTCATCATCAGGAGCGCCTAGCGTTTGATCTCCCTGCTGAGAGGTTGTCTGGGGGATCTTTACAACATGACACAGGCAACTAGACCGCTCACAAATTACACACACAAGTCAACAGGGGTCAACGCAGGAATTCACAACAAATGGATATGTGTAGGACCTATGGACATCAACACCAGGTTAGCTTGGGAGAATCTCATTCTGCGTTGCTAAATCATGAAATGGTAAACACTGTTGACATAAAACTGGTCAGTTAGACAATTGGTTGGAATAGGCCATTGTTACTTAATCATAACTGGGACATTACTTAAGCAATAAGCCCCAAGAGACAGAAGGCTCCAGTGATCTCAGAACAGCTAAGGGACAGTGTTAGGCACAACACAAAGGCTTATTGCTTTTCTAAGATAGTATTCAGTCAATCATAATTAAGGACTGGAACTATCTGTTTTAGAAATACAAGGATACAAGGAAGTTTATTGTCACATGCATATAGTTACTGGAAGCAAGAAATGCAGTGAAATTATGTCTGGTGTCAGCCTATTTGTGCATTAATGGGGGGGGGGTAAAAAGTGCAGTAGAAGAGGGGTTTAGTAGATTAAGTGGCAAGGGCTGCATAAAAAAGGTGGGGGAGGATTGGGATTGGGTGGGGGGCACCACCACCACCCAAGGAGCACCCAAGAGCAACAGGGGCAAGGAAAAACTCCCTTACCAAGGAAGAAACCTTGGGCAGATCCACGGCTCAAGGGGCTAACCCAACTGCCAGGG
>NC_063201.1:28531916-28581916 GCF_017589495.1 Alosa alosa | reverse complement strand
AAACAGAAGAAAACATTGTTGAAACAGCTCACACAGCCCTGCTCTGATTGGACCAGAAGAACCGGGAGCTGTGGATTTTGCAAAACAAATAACAGGCTCTAGGTGGAGGTAGAAGTGTTTTTTTTTTTTTTATAAAACCAGCTTATGTTGTTCTGTCGGAGCATAGTGTCGATTTCTGAATATGATCAAAACAAGCCAACTGCAGCTTTAATTTCAAAAAACAAAATCAGCTCTGTTGTTAAAGGAAGTTTTTCTCATTTAGAACAGTAGCTGAAACTTTTTATCTAAGAAAGATCTTTAAAAGTCATTCAATTCTTCAAAGTCCAAAGTCTGCAGCTTGTAATTTTCACATGTTCCAGAAAAAGAAAAATTAGCTCACTATGTGAAGACAAGACATATTTTACCAAAATGACAAACATAACAGAGTAAACAAAAAAATTTTAAGAGGGTTAATAATGAAAAATAAAGCAGCAAAATTTTGCATGCATAGACAGTCAATAAAAAAACTAGTGCAAAGTCAGGCCAATAAGAGGCTTGGGTAGTTCTGTTTGACCTGAGTAATGAAGAAAGTGGCATAGTGGTGCAAGTTATGTAAGAGCAGCAGAAGTGTTGTGTTTTCAGGACAACAACACCAAGTTGTAAAGTGTACAAGTGTGCAAGTGTTCAAGTGTGCAAGTGGAGAGTGCAGGCGGCCATTGTGGTCCAATGTCCAGGATGTTATGTAGCTGAGGGTGGGGGGGAGAGGAGGGAGAGAGTTCAGCATCCTTACAGCTTGGTGTATGAAGCTGTTGGTGAGTCTGGTAGTCTTGGGGGCGCAGGCTTCTGTACCTCTTCCCAGAGGGCAGTAGATCAAACAGATTGTGAGCGGGGTGACTTGCATCACTCACAATTTTGGTCAGCCTTTGCGGGTGAGGTGGGTGGGTGTAAATGTCCTTCAGGGAGGGGAGTGAAGCACCAATGATCCTTCCAGCTGTGTTCACTATGCGCTGCAGGGCTTTCCTGTTGTATTCAGTGCAGCTTCCGCCCCACACAGTGATACAGCTGGAGAGGATGCTCTCAATGGTGCCTCGGTAGAATGTGGTCATGATGGCTGGTGGAGCACTTGCTCGCCTGAGTTTCCATGGGAAGTACAGGGCGCTGAGCTCTTAAGCCAGTGATGCAGTGTTGGTGGTCCAGGAGAGGTCTTCGCTGATGTGCACCCCAGGAATTTGGTGCTGCTCGCCTTCCACCACAGCACCGGGCCGATGGTCAGTGGCAGGTGTTGGGTGTGACCTCTCCGAGGAAGTCAACAACAATCTCTTTGGTCTTGCTGACGCTCAGCAGGAGGTTGTTGTCCCTGCACCACGTGGTCAGATGGTCGACCTCAACCTGTATTGAGTCTCGGCCGCCCTTGGTGATGAGACCCACCAGAGTTGTGTCGCCAGCAAATTTCACTATGTGATTGTTGCTGTAGGTTGCAGTGCAGTCATCGTCAGCAGGGTGAAGAGCAGCGGACTGAGCATACCGCGCGGCCTTGGGGGGCCCCTGTGCTCAGTGTGATGCTGCTTGAGGTATTGTTGCCAACACGTACTACTTGGGTTTAGACTACTGCAACTCACTGTACACAGGCCTAACCCAATACAATTTAAACAGACTAAAATTAGTTCAGAATGCTGCTGCAAGACTCCTCACTGGCATCAAAAAGTTGAAGCAAATAACTCCAGCTTCATTGGTTACCAGTGAAATTTAGAATTGATTTTAAAGTTTTACTTTTTGTTTTTAAAGCACTCCATGGTCAAGCCCCTTATATTTCCGATCTCCTGTCCACTTACTCTGCAGCCAGGTCACACAGGTCCACAACCCAACAGCTCCTTGCCATCCCCAGACACGCCTAAAAACCAGAGGGGACTGAGCCTTTTCTGTAGTAGCCCCCAAACCCTGGAACTCCCTCCCACCCCATATCAAATCCTGTAACTTAATTGCCAGCTTTAAGACAAATCTGAAGACACACATTTAGTCTCTTGCTTTTAATTCCTTTTAATTTCTTTTTTATGCCTTTTTGTTTTATCCTTTGTTTGAAATGTTTTTTTATATATATATATATATATATATATATATATATATATATATTATATATATTCTTATTTATTTAAATATCTATGTCCTTGTGTATTTATCATTTGGTTTTTATATTTTATAGTCTTTTAATTCATGTTTATGCTTTGTTTTACCTCTTTAACCTTTATCTTTTTAAATTTGTTTTATTCTAATTTATATTATTTAACTTTATTCATGGAGTCTTGCACACCTGTGTGTACTGTATCTTCAAGGCATATTGATTCTGCCCTCCTGCTCTAACCTGTAAAGCACTTTGGGTCAACTGCTGTTCTTTTAAATGTGCTATATAAATAAAAGTGACTAATAATCACATAATCACATTAATTTGATTAACATTAGGGGATGTGGGTGGCAGGGGTTTGTGGGTTATTGGAACGACAACAAATATATTGTCCTGTGTGTGTGTGTGGGGGGGTGCGCGCGCACACACACACACGCACACACACACGCACACACACACACACACACACACACACAAAGTGACTGTATGGATATCCTATGTGTGTATCTGTATGTCCTGTGTGTGTAAGGTGGATTCCAGAGTGATGTTTGAGATGAGCCCAACCTCTCCCTCCTAATTCCTCCTGGGTTTTTCTCACACACATCAGCTGTCTGCTAATTAAGACAAATTTAGGACATGAGACCCATTGTGGGCCTTTTCCCCTGGATGGGAGGGACAGCAGATAAGGGCGAGACAGACTCAAAAGTGAAAGAGAGAGTGAGTGTGAGAGATTTAACGGGTATTAGCAAGAGGTAAGCGAACACTGTGGAGATAGTTTTGGATATGCCCCATAACAATCAATAAACAAAGCAACAAGAGAACAGTAGAACATATTTTCTAAAATCACAGACTGAAAAATAACTTAGTAAAATATGTTAATGTATTTCGCATATGTTCTGCACTGCATAGTATTGCAGTCATGCAGTATACAGAACCCACTACAGTGCACAAAATACTGGCAGTAGCATCATGACCATATGACTGTATGTAAACATACACACACACACACACACACAGAGAGTGAGAGAGAGAAAGAGAGAGAGAGAGAGAGAGAGAGAGAGAGAGAGAGACCACTTCTCCCTCTCCAGTCTGACTGTCTCCCCCTTATCAGAGCAGGCCTCCCCCTGCCGGCTCCTATCTCATGCTGCCACTGAGACACTCACCCTCTGACTGCCAGCACACACACACACACTCTCACACACACACACACACACACACACTGTCTCTCTTTCTTTTTTTCTCTCTCTCTCTTTCTCATTCTCTCTCTTTTTTTCTTTTTTCTCCCTTTCTCTCTTCAATTCTTTCTCTTTTTGCAACACTTTCACTCAGCAGTCTATCCTTACCTCACTTAGCAGCCTACACTACTTTCAGTTTGGTCTTTTGTTCTGCTTATGCTTTTTTATTCCTTCTCTGTCTCTTTCTCTCTCTTCCTCTCTCTCTCTCTCACCCACATGTGTCACTAGTTGTGAGTAGTGTTACTGTAGTTCACGCCAGTCTCTCTTCTCTATTACTCTTTAGAATCTCTTTCTTTCTTTCATGCACTCTTTTCTTATTTCCCTCATTTCCCCTCCACTCTCCCTCTTTCTCCACCCTTTTTTTCCTTCTTTTTCTCCCTCTCTCTCTGTCTGCCTAACGCTAACCCTTCTCTCTCTCTCTCTCTTTCTCTCTCTCTCTCTCTCTCTCTCTCTCTCTCTAGTGGAGACTGGGGATTGGAGTGGCGCTCTCGCCTGCTGCGCTATCAGTGTGTGAGAGAGCTCTGGGGCTCTGCACAGTGTCTCTATACTGAGAGCGCCAGTCTCATACACACACACACACACACACACACACACACAGAAACGCACATGCATAAGACACACACACAAGACATAGGAACACATTTGTACACACACACAAACAGACACAGACACACACACACACACGCACACACACACACACACACACACACACACACACACACACACACACACACACACACACACACACACACAAACAGTAGAATACACAGAGAAAACCAAACAAACCCACACCATACACATCGTAAAAGAACACACTTCTGATTTCATGTTATGTCGCGATGTACCTTTTACACGTACGTCTAAAGTTGTGCTCGGTAGCTTTCTAAATAAACACACTTGTAGTGCTTGTCATGCTTCACTCCTCATCACAAACATCACTGTAAACCAAGAAAAAAACTGCTCTGTTTAAACACGACCACTAAGATTACAGAGATCTTGACTAACTGTTGCACACTGTTTGGAAACTGACCGATCCCAGACTGTGTCCACAGCTGAAAGAGCCTGACCTTCCCCTGACCAACCCCCCTCCCCCTACACACACACATTGTAAGAACACCTCAACCACTGCTGTCTGGCTGGCTGGACCGTGAGCACCAGTGGCTACAGGGGAAGGTAGAAACAGAGACGTGGGCAGAGGAAGCTGTGGGTTTCTGGTGATGGCCGCTCGGAGAGAGGGGTGACCTCATCGTGTAAGAACCCCAACCTCGTTCGGCCGCAACGCTCCAATCCAGACTGGCCACAGACATTGTGGCTGGTACTCTCGCCTCCTATCAGAGCCAGACTCTTCCTGGAGACAGCTGCTACCCACCCAACACTCTCTCTCACACACTCTCACACACACACACACACACACACACACACACACAACCCCCACGACTGATGACAGCGTCAGAAATGGCCACCTCTTTGTACAGATGTGCCAGATAGGGTGCTGTGCTAGTGTGCTCTGCTTATTACTGGGGTAAAGACCCATTTGTGCAAATCATAATCTGAAAAGGGTTTCATGTAAGCCTGACTAGCTGCCAGTTAGCAAGCTCAGTGATTTTGGCTTGATTTCAGCCCCAGCAGAATTTCCAGGCCATAATCTCCCCTCACTTAACAGAAGTAAAACAAAAAGTTTGGCCAAGGTGGCAGAGACTGAAGTCTGCACGAAGAATGAAAATGTTTACATGACTGAAAGATATTTATATGTTAAATTAACTTAAGTTACTTAACTTAAGTCTAATGGACCAATTAGGTGCCAAGCGTTTTTTTTTAGCATTTACGTAATACTAACAACAGGAGGGCCATACTTTCATGGGTCCTTTCATAATTTCAATCCAACATTCTGGAAATAGCTATATAATGTGAACAATTGTGTGTACCATTTCTCCACAAATGAAATTAAAATATATGTTTAGAGTCACAAAAATGTAGCCTTGGTGAATTTTGAAATGGGTTCTCTTGTAACTGCAACTGATCCATTTCCACCATTTGTCATATCTTCTTCATGGCATCACTTTACAGACAGCTATCATGACAACTAGAGTGGTGGATTACAGTATTATAACTATGAAATGTACTGATCAGACACAAATGACCACCCACACCCACTGTGCTCCTGAGAGCAGCCAGAGTGGGCTAATGTGGACTGTGGTCCTGAGAGCAGCCAGAGTGGGCTAATGTGGACTGTGCTCCTGAGAGCAGCCAGAGTGGGCTAATGTGGACTGTGCTCCTGAGAGCAGCCAGAGTGGGCTAATGTGGACTGTGCTCCTGAGAGCAGCCAGAGTGGGCTAATGTGGATTGTCTCTGACTCCGCCATGCTGATTTTTCTTCATCTTCCTATCAGTTGTCGTTTTTTCTGTCTTATGTCATAGTAGTGAGTGGTGCCACTGTTACCATGCTGTGATGTCTTCTGTGTGTGTGTGTGTGTGTGTGTGTGTGTGTGTGTGTGTGTGTGTGTGTGTGTGTGTGTGTGTGTGTGTGTGTGTGTGTGCGTGCGTGCGTGCGTGCGTGTGTGCGTGCGTGTGTGCGTCACAAAACAATTATGGTTTGAGACACTATTGTAGAATGTACTAAAACTAATTCTCTGGAGTTACCTAACCACAACCACCAACTCTGACCCCAACCATAACCCTAACCTCAACTCTAACTGATAGGGCTGAGCTTATAATTACAATCCTAACCCAAAATCAGACTGAAACCCTAAAACCACAAGACCAAAATAATGTTATACTGCTACTGCAACTTGTACACAAATGATCCTAAACAGTGTCATGAAAGAGTGAGGGGCTAGATCAAGCTCTTGATCAGCTCTTTCTACTGTTAAAAGGAGAACATCATTTCAAGTAATTTCAAATAATTTTTGAGTTATTAGTGAAAAACTAAAGGACTTAACACTGAACACAATGGTTCAATTGGTGTTGTTCTGGCCCTCCTGTAAAGTTGGTGAAATGTCACAACACCCCTCTGGTTCCAAGCCCTGCACTATGTATGTGTTTAACGGTATGCACTATTTATGTGCTATTAGCCAAACTTGCTATCAAGCATCTACCAGGTCTGAGTCAACAAAGCCATGAAAACTTTTTTACCAACACATGAAGAAGAACTCAACAAGAATCACAACAACACACTTTTCCACATGTTTCCATGTTCCCCAAAACACTAAGAGTACAGTACAGTTTCATACTCTGGGTAAAATCCCCAAAACTCCAGAGCCACACGCTAAAGTTGACCTCCAGCACCCTAATCTGTCCACTTCCTCACCCCCTGAAGTGCAGTTGTCTCCTTCTCTCCAAGGGTACATCCTTCCCCTCAGGACCAGCACCACTGCACCCCTTCCTCTGCCCTGAGCACCCCCTCCTGTGGCAGCCATGATGGTGCTATCTGGATCCTGCTGCAGTGGAACGTGTCACCCAGTCACCCAAGGGGGTTCTGATAGGCCTGGCTCCCTCTCGGCCATGGGACCGGCCTTATCAGGCAGACCTGGCTCCATGCTGGGCTGGGAGAGGAGTCCAGAGATTGGGGTGTCAGTGGGTCTATGGCAGTCTCAGCACCCCACCACCCAAACCACCCGCCTTGTCCTAAACAACTAAACAAAAAACTGATAACAGGAGCCTGGTAGAATGGTGAGAGAGAGGGAGAGAAATAGAGGAGGAAGACAGAGAGAAATAGAGGAGGAAGACAGAGAGAAATAGAGGAGGAAGAAACACACTAGGCAAAGGGAGACAAGGGAGGAAAAGTAGGGCAAGAACAAAAATGAAGAATGAATTGATCTCCTCTGACTTGTTTCCTTCATATCTCCCTTTTGCGCCAAATCATTCTGAGAAGTGAATTGTTGGATGGTCAGGCAGCCAGTGAATGTGCCTTCCCCCTCACGTCATTCATATTGCTGGGCTTGCTGTGCCTTCCCCCTCACGTCATTCATATTGCTGGGCTCTGTCCCCAACCCCACCATCTATCTTCTGATACAGTCTCAACATTATAATGGCCTCCCTGGAGCTCTTAAAACCATAGAGGTTTTGCTCAAGGAAACAGGGAGTTAAGCCTAAACATGTTAGCAGAGTCAATAACGTCCAGTAAGTGGACTTCCCGTATTCTGCAGCTAATAATGTGCTTTGTAAGTGTGTGTGTGTGTGTGTGTGTGTGTGTGTGTGTGTGTGTGTGTGTGTGTGTGTGTGTGTGTGTGTGTGTGTGTGTGTGTGTGTGTGTGTGTGTGTGCATGCACATGAAACACTAATATTTTTTACTTGTGTACAGCGTGTGTGTGTGTGTGTGTGTGCGTGTGCATGTATATATGAATAGATATGTGTATCTATTCATATGTGCATTGGTGGGTGTCTGCTTATATGTATGAATCTGCATGTGTACATCATGTGTGTGTGTGTGTGTGTGTGTGTGTGTGTGTGTGTGTGTGTGTGTGTGTGTGTGTGTGTGTGTGTGTGCGTATCAGAGTGTTCGTGTATCAGAGTGTGTGTGTGTGTGTGTGTGTGTGTGTGTGTAGCCTACATATCAGAGTGTGCGTGAGTGATAATTCCATTCAGCCATACGCCTCTGAGCTACAACTTTACGATTTTATGAAAACACACTTGCGTAATGTATTTCCTGTCTGACTCATGCGCGAAGAAGCAAACGAGTGAGTTTACTGGGCAATAACGGCGCAGCCCTGCAGAATGTCACCGTGCGCCGTCGGCCCTGATTTCATTACCTTGCTGGATAAGACATGCCGGGCCGACAGTGCGGACGGAGTCCATCATTGGTGGAGGGCATTGACAGGCGGGTGAGGAGAGCAGGAGGAGGGGCGTGGCCCTGGGAGGCCATTTCCTCCCGTAATCTGTGAAGCACAGGCCATTAGCGCATCCTTCCACTGCCTGTCTGCCTCTGATCCTCCAGCACAATCATCTGCAGGGGCGTCTGCACACATGTGCTTGCACACAGATACACACACACACACACACAAGCAGAACACAAACTCAACATACACACACATACACACACTTACAGACAAGTCCACAAAACAATGTATAGACACAAAACAAAATGCTCACATTAACACACACAGACAAACACACACAAACACACACACACACACACACACAGACATACATGCCAAACCCAATGCACTTCTTATCTAGACACCCTGACGGCATCTTAAGACGCTAACTGTCTACAAATATGGCAAGGCCAGGCATTGTCAACACCCAGCCCACGTCCTGATACGGCACCCAGCTCCCCTCCCTGGGAATAAGGGAGAGGGAGGACGCTCGTCAGCTTCATACCTCACAGGGAGCACAAGAGATAACAGCACACACACACACAAACTTACTCATGGTGCCCTTACATATGCACTAGTTTACAGTGTGTGTCTGTGTGTGTGTGTGTGTGTGTGTGTGTGTGTGTGTGTGTGTGTGTGTGTGTGTGTTTGCGCGTGTGTGCTTGTATGTGTAGGGATAAAAGAATGCAGGGCTGTTGTGAGAACTCTGACCCCTTAGCCTGTCAAGCATCTATTCATCCATGTATTAAGTCATCCATTTCTCTCCCTAGTCATGTCTCCTCTGCAGGATATCAACAGGCTGAACTTCATAAAACCTATAATTGGCACATCAATAACCAAGGTAACTCATTAGTCAAATGAAAACGCCCTGGAAGCATACATGCCTTTCATGCAAATACCTATTTCATGAATTACCAATCCACGGCAAACACAAAGGAACCAATTCAATTTGAATTTGTTCATATAGCACCAATAGCAATTGACATTGTCCTAAAGCACTTTAACCCTTAAAGGAGTACCATCACACTGATGTTGAGAAATGAACGTTCTAAAGAATATCTGGGTTCATTGAATTCAACATAGAATTTTAGAACCTTCAATTGTTGCGGAACTTAGAATGTTCAAAAACCTACATCTTTAAGGGTTAAAGAGCCCAGAGCCTAATCTCTAGAGCAAGCACCAAACACCGAGGACACACCAGAGAGAGAAATGTTCTATAGACAACACGCCTAAAACCACCAGAGAGCGTTGCTGGAAGTTACCTTGATGTGCACTGTGCACTGCAGCGACACACTGGGGATGGGTTTGGGGGGTGAGACGGTGAGGGGGTTTGGTGTGTGTCGGGGACAGGGGGCTGGTAAGAGGGCCGAGGAGCTAAGAGTGGCCAGCTCAGCACTGCCTGCATGCCAAGGGCCCTCAGAGATGGACTTGAGCCAGGGGAGCGGGGGGAGTGGTGGGGGAGGTGGTGCTAGAATGGGGGTGGGGGCAGCTGTTCCGACCCCATGCCGGCCCCCTGCCACGCTGGATGAAAGCTCCCGAAGGCCGTCGTCGCGGTAACTAATTCGAGGGAGATTTTCTGGTTCAGTGGAGGCACGAGGAAGCCCTCCTCTGTTTCAGTTCTCTCCTCTTACCCCCCCCCCCATCACAGTACTCCCCCACCCACCATCTTAGCACCAGCATCCACTCAGCCCCCCACCCCCCTCCTCTTTCTCAGCCTTTTCCATCTTAGCTTTTGTCTTTGTTCACTTCATGACTTGAGAACACTTACGTGTAGTCACACCACCACCTCTGGCCCCTAGGGGAATATGGCATATGTGTGTATGTGTGTGTGTGTGTGTGTGTGTGTGTGTGTGTGTGTGTGTGTGTGTGTGTGTGTGTGTATGTGTGTGTGTGTGTGTACTGCACACCCCTCGCATCCTCCTATAAAGCACAACATCACTTTAATCTGCCTGAATGGTAAAGCACAGAGCTGGTGTCCCATCATCGCTGTCAATAGAGGTCATCACAGAGGTCACTCTGGCATGTCAGTCATGGTGCAAAAAGGTGAAACAAAGAGATGCAGAAGAACACTTCATCTGCTTCACACCTGCAACACAACTCTGTCAGTTGAGATATTCACAGCCAATATATTCAATATGTTCGGTACAGTACATGAGCTAAATGTAAATATGAAGCGCTACTGACACGTGTACTTGTGTATGTGTCACATTCACCTGCAGGAAAATGCCACAGAGAACCTGAACCAATTTAGGGTACGTTCAGACTAAGCGTCTTTTTCTCAGCTGCCGGCGTCCGTTTTACATTATAACCCTCGTCGTCGGCTTCTTTTAAAACGCGACTGCAACCGTCTTTTTCTGCAGCTCAGAAGTTGAGAAATGTTCAACTTCTAGCGAAAACGCCATACGCCATGCTGTCTTTTACTTAATGACCAATCACAAGCAGATTACCGAGACCTGTGGTTTCCCATGACAACCAAGTAAAAAATGGAGAAGGTGACAGAACACCGGTCGAGAGACTCATTTTAGTGTCTGATTATAGGGAACTGTTTGACATGACTTCACACCTTTACCATAACATACCAAAAGCAATAGCCAATGTGAGTTTTCTCTTCCGCAACATTTTGTACCCACACATAACGTTAGCCACTTTGTCTATCGCAAAAAGACGCTTCCGGCTGCTTTTTGAAACAAGAACGCTGGCAGATTTTTTTTTCAAACTGAAAAAGCGGTCTGCATAACTTTTGTCAGAAAAAGACGCTAAGTCTGAACATACCCTTAGACAGCGCAATTATGCGCAATAATGTTGGATTCTCTGGATTATCCGTAAGAATGACACAGAGATTGCATTGGACTTGATTTTGGGAGAGCAAAAGAGAAAATGAATGTTTATTAAAAAAAAGCACAGAAGAGGTTTGACACAGCCATACAGTAAGAAAAGCTGGATAACAATAGGTCTTTTCTTACTGCTCTTTGGCTTGTCTTATGTCACACCAGTGTTAGTTTAGGGTGATTACTAATCCCGCTATTGTTAGCTGCGAAGAAGGGGGCCCACACTGGAGCAAAAACCATTAAGTCCATTAGACTAACTAGTTGAATGCTGCAGATTAAGTGTGTGTGTGTGTGTGTGTGTGTGTGTGTGTGTGTGTGTGTTGGGTGGTATGTTTGGGTTTTTGTGTTTATGCTTGTTTGAGTGTGTGTTTGTGTGTGTTTGAGTATGTGTGTGAGACAGAGAGAGAGAGAGAGAGAGAGAGAGAGAGAAAAGTGTGTGCCTGTGTGTTGATGTGCAAGACGACAAGACGACGAGTTAAAACACCATCGTGCGCATATATTGGAGAAGTGTGTATCCATCTGGGTGTGAGATGGAGGCTCAGCTCGTTAGAAAAACAGAAGCAATTACTAAAACTTCAAAGTTCCTTAAACAGCTTAAGTGCCATTAGCCTGCAAATGTCAGCTCAAGTTCAGGCTCAACGTGTGAGAAATAAAACGCTCAACACTGCAAGTGTGCAGGCGACTGGGCTGGAGGTCTCACAGCAAAATCCATACATAAGCCTCATGGCCCAATGGTCGGCATTGTGTTATAAGAATAATGGCATAGTGGAGGGGATTTGCAGCCAGCAGAACTGAAGGAGAATGAACGGAAATATACCAAGAAAGATTCTGACCATCTCGGAAAATCCCTCATCACAGTTATTCATAGTTTCTGAAGTCATTTCATTTGTTAAATTGTGTTTATTGTAGTTATATGTATTCTGATATGTACTAACAGAGGGAACTGTTGTGGTGAATGTATGTATGTGTATTTGTGTAAGGGTTTATGTGTGTATGTGACTTTGTGTGTGTGGATGTGTATGTGTATGTATGTTTATTTGCGTGTATGTGTATGTATGTGTATGTGTATGTGTATTTGTATTTGTATTTGTGTAAGGGTTTATGTGTGTTTGTGTGTGTGCATGTGTATTTGTGTAAGCATTTATGAGTGTGTGTGTGTGTGTGTGTGTGTATTTGTGTGTGCGTGTGTGTGTGTGTAGCCAAGGGTCACTGGGGGAAATAAACAGACCAGGGGGGATGTTAGGGTTGGAGTGAGCGTGGGCTAGCCCGGGTGGAACCCTGCTGTGGTGTTTGGAGTGGACAGAGGTTAAAGGGAGCCGGACTAATAGGTGCTCTTTGCACGTACGCCACTTTGGCCTCCTCTTGCTGAGCTGTTAGCACCCAGGAGCCCTGGCTTCACACAGCAAAGCACAGCAGGTACCAGTACTCTCTGGTATAACTGTACAGGCATAGACACGTGCACGCACACACACACACACACACACACACACACACACACACACACACAGTTGCCTTTACACAAGCCAGGAGGGCTGGTTAAATCAGGATTGATCATCTATTCACTTTTTAACACAAGTACACACACTCACCAGTAATAAATACAACACAAATACACAACTACATTCTTACCTCACAGCTGCAGCTTCCTCAGTTTGGAGTTCAAATTGTTCTTGATATTTTTAAAAAATGCAGTCATTTTGTTATCACGTTTCATTAAATTGTAAATAGCTTACCAGCCAAATTCATCAATTTTGTCTTAGTTACAGTAATGATAAGTTTCAGAGAATGACAGAAACCAATCTGTGATGGAGTGAGCTAGATCTACTGTATGATCTATCCATGAAGAGCCCAGGAAAGAGGCTCTAGGGCGGGTGGCACTGCGTTCAGACTGGCCTGAAGGCTATTTTATGGAGCTGTGGAGGACGCCTCTCTCCACTGTGTGTAAGTGAAAATCTGTCGAAGTTAAGTGTGGAGCCAAGAACTAGAGGTCGAAGCAATAAAAGGACACGGAGGTGAGCGGCGCGACTTAACATGCAGGGGTGCAACGCCACCTCCATCACACCCAGAAATGTGATCACCACTACCCGGGCCTCTGAGACCCAGAGAGAGGTGGCTCCGGGGACACAAACACTATTAAGCCCGTCCGTTAAAGGGATGTTTGCGGAGCTCGGGTCCCTCTGAGCCTCGCCCCGTTTCCCCGTCCCAAACTCAGCCTCCCCCTCGGCTATGCGCTCTCCCCAGCTTTTATCACCGCGCCAGCGTCGCTAAAAACCTGGTGTCGTGTGATGTTGCAAAAAGGCTTTGCCGCTGTCTCCTTGGACGTGTCTGTCGCACCTACCGGTCCTTGGGGGGGAAATGTCCCCTCGCACCCTTCCAACACAAGTGCCTGTTGAACCACGCCAGTACACTTTTAAACCAGCAGCCTTGTCCATTATTAATGGCAGTGGTAGAGTTAAACATTCCCATTTAAAGATTTTACACTTGTTTGACCAGGAGGATGTCCCATATCCGTGTACAGACAGAGGAGAGATGCTGATGCTGGCGAATGGGAGAGGAAAGAGGAGAGACCAGAGATGGGTAGGGGATGGGGGCTGTCCTGATAGCCACATGGAGAAAAGTGAACAAGCAAGAGAGAGCTGAAGTGTTAAAAAGGATAAAGAAAGTAAAAAGAGAGTTAAAGAAAGGTCAAAAGACAGAAACAATGAGAGTCACTATCGTGATCTCCGCCAGTGCCCTTGAAGGCTGACACACAGGTTTTTAGTGTGAGCTTGTCCACGGTGCCCAAGATGGCACTGCCAAACCCAAACCTGCCTGTAACTGTCTACAGCAGCAAGAAAAGACAGAAATGATTCACCACTCTGATAGAGACACACTGCACTCATGCAGACCTTGTAATCCACAAGAAATCTGGGCAGAGGAACATCTAAAAATGGAAATTTCTGATATTAAGTATATATAAGTATATATATACTCTTTTGATCCCGTGAGGGAAATTTGGTCTCTGCATTTATCCCAATCCGTGAATTAGTGAAACACACACAGCACACAGTGAACACGCAGTGAGGTGAAGCACACACTAATCCTGGCGCAGTGAGCTGCCTGCATCAACAGCGGCGCTCGGGGAGCAGTGAGGGGTTAGGTGCCTTGCTCAAGGGCACTTCAGCCGTGCCTACTGGTCGGGGTTCGAACCGGCAACCCTCCGGTTACAGGGCCGAAGTGCTAACCAGTAGGCCACGGCTGCCCCCTTAGACATTACTGTAGTATAAGACCAACATTTGGTCTTCACTGGCCAGTGTAATGTCTTATGTGGCATCCTGACCTCAGAATTGGTGGTATTGTCAGAGAATGGGTTAAAGTGGAGTTCAAAGGTCGTTACTCATCGGTGATCACAACCAGCGCAATTAATCAGTTAGGACAGGGGAAGTATACTTATGCAGACACAGATCTGTGCAATGCAATACATTTGCATGAATGTCTCCAAAGTATAATAATAATAATAATAATAATAACTTAGCTTTATTTAGTGCCTTTCAATCTCATTGTATACTCATTTTTGCTGTTGCAGACTCATCTGCATGAATTGACACGCACAAGTCTGCACTGACACATTTTAATTCTGCAGATGAGGACATTTGAACTGCGCATACCATGCACAGACCACACACACACACACACACACACACACACACACACACACACCTACCCGCACACACACACACACAGACACACATATACACACCTCCCACGCTTGGGCTGCAAGCTACATACTGCTGCACCATCCTCCAAACTACACCACCTCCTCCCATTTTCTGCCCCCTCCAAAACCTGACACGTTCTCACTCACTCGACTAATGACCTTAAAGCACCTTCACTTGTTCTGTCAAAGGAGAGCACCCCAGTCCCGGAGTCACCCACACACACCACATCGCACCACGCGACACCGTGCCACACCACGCTGATTACAGCTAAGCCACCAACCAGCCGACCCAGGCAAGTGGTATGAATGGAAAAGACTTAAGTCACAGAGAGAGAAAGAGTGAGTGAGAGAGAGAGAGAGAGAAACAGAGAGGAGCAGAGAGGGACAGGGAGAGAGAGAGGGGGGGGAAATCCTTGAAAGATTTAACTGTGCCGGATCTCAGTCACTGACGTCTTTAAATCTGAGGGTCTGCTTAATGAGTCTAATCCCATGGAAGGGTGAAACCCCATAACCCCCTGAGCCAGTTAGTCGGCACACTTGCCCTCTCCACACATCCCCTCCCCCTTACCCAGTGTCCACTAGTCAGACCAGCTGATGGGCTGCCTCAGAAGTCCTCTGTCATGGCCCTGGTCAGGGCAACCGAAGGGTGAGGATGGGGGCAGCAGGGATTGGAAATGTGTGTGTGTGTGTGTGTGTGTGTGTGTGTGTGTGTGTGTGTGTGTGTAAGAAGGGGGGTGGGGTAGAGACGGGGGTGAAAGAGAGGGCGTCGAGACGGCGCTGCATTTGAACTTAACCTCGCGGTGCCCCTGGACGGACGTGGCAATTATCACCAGGGCTCAGCATCAAAAAGAACAGCGCAGCGTGAAGCTGCTCTAATTAGTCATATGAACGGAGGCACCGCCGGAGCGGCCACCGCATGCCTGCCTGCCTGCCTGCCTCCCTGCCCCGCAAAGCCCGGAGAGGGCCTGTCTGAGCCCAGGGCAGTGGACATGAGTCTGTGTGTGCGAGAGAGGGAGTCTATGTGTGAATGTGTGTGTGTGTGTGTGTGTGTGTGTGTGTGTGTGTGTGTGTGTGGGCTGTAGGGAAGAGGGGCAGAAAGAGAGAGTGAGTGAGTGGGTGGGGTGGGGTGGGGTGGGGTGGGGGGCATGTGGGGGTGTTTCACTGCTGAAAGAGGGCAGACCACCACTCGTCTGCTCTTAACAGTTTGGTGAGGCCAGAGCGAGGGGCCTGGCACCAGAATCTCAAGGTCATCTCTCAAACAGTGGCAACTTATCACACTTGTTCCAATCTGCCCGTTCGGCTGTTTCCATCTCAGGTTGCAATTAGCTGAACAGAGAGACGACACTGCGCTCCTTAATGCACCCCTGCTCAGCGCTGAGCTGGTCAAGCTTTGGCTGAATCACCACAGGACAGGAGATTATGTCTGCATCTCCATGCCATTATAGAACATGCTAAAAATAAAAGCACATAAACACAAAGATATGTGCAAATCATTAAATCCAGCCTCATTTACTCTAAAGACAACGTTTTAATAAGATGTAGATGTAGATGATTGTGGGAAATGTTAGAGAGACCCCCCCACCCCCATCAAAATGTTTTACTTTTTCTCTAATTTAAGGTTTACGGATTAGGTCAGACATCCCTAACACTTCTGACACTGAAAGTCTTTTCCATAAAACTTCACATCTGTTGAATACATCATACATTTAGCATTTGTAAGGTCGGTGCACCAACAACTTGCCAAGAATCTTCATTCACAAACGCACACACAACCCTTCAAATATTTCCTTGCAGACAAAAACGCTATTTCGATTTAGATAAAAGTCAGCAAAATGACAAGGAGACATACATTTATAATGCCTATAACGCTGTTTGTTTTTATATCTTTCACACTCCCACTGCTATATCAGTCTTCATTTTTCTTACAATTTCTTATCACACTTATCATTTCATGTAACTGTATGGTCGCCAATAATTTAGGCTATTTGGTTGATTAGATTACTGTATCATATATACTTCGCAACGTTAAAGCTGTAATTTTATTTTGAAGGTATGTATTGAATAACCTAGGCAGTTATCATCTCTCTGTCTAGAATGATCGAAAATAACAAACAGCCTGTATAATTTAGATAGATGAAATACTAGCCTATTCTGACATGTCAAAATCACAACTTTTAGAGCGGCAGAAAGTTTATTGACGCATAAATGAGATACATTTACCTTTGGACTTTCGATGCTTTGTAAATCTTCTTATGAGGCCTTCGGCGCAACAGTTTAACGCATCGCATATAGTCCATGCTAAGTTATTTTCTTTTTCTTTTCTGAATTTCAACGACTGGCACTTAAAATCCTGAGATTGATTTTTGTCACACTAATTGCATTTACATGATACTTCGCAAATGATGAGACATCAACCAACACATGGCAAAGGCTAAAGCAGTGTTTTTTGCCTAGTGTTTGCCTAAAGCCGGTGACAACGACCTCTGTGTTTTTGTTAAGGCCCACTATGTCTTTAAGAAGCCCTCGGCCGGCCGGCATACCAGCCCCCAATGTGTGAATAATATTCAGTAAGGAGTTACGCTAAGTGGGAAAGCTTTTAGCACATTATCCACTGGCAATTGCAAGGTAATCTAATTTGTCAACCCAGGTCCCCTTATAATATATCTGCAGCATTGGATTTGCATTTGGGAGGCGCCTAATAGGTTTAAGACCCTGTGGATGTGGGGTTCTTGTGTATATATGCGTCCATCTACCCAGAGTGAGTGACATTGAGGATGAGAGGTGATTCCTCAAGCGAGAAAAACACAGGAGTCAGCGCTTTTCAAATATATATTTATATCCCCACCACAGTGGCTTGTGCAGCAGCAAGTGCGACACCAAGTCGCTTCAATTGGATATGGGCAAGGGCTCTGCTCTGACAAATCAACAAGACGGTCGAAGACGTGTGCGTGTCAGAGAGAAGGGTCAATGAATAAGTGAAACAATGACAGACATTTTTGGAAGCCAACTTTATCAGCCAAAACCTGTTCTGCGGTCACGACAACACTCCTAAGAGAAATTATCTTCACTTTAAAAAATGTGAATAAAGAAAACAGTAGCTTAGGCTTGAATCTAAAGTCCATTCTATGCGTTTGCGTTTTAATCGTCCCGGATTTATATGAGAGCATTTCAGGGCATTATTTATGCAACTGATAACCTCATAAAAGCTGGACTTGCTGATTAGGTCAACTGTGTGGCAACGCTAATAGCCTGAAAGGCACGTGCTCCTTTGGCAGGAAAGAGTGGGAAAATGCGCTAGCGCTCGAGAAGGCTTGAGGTGGCGTCTAGACAGGATTTGCGCTCTTGTCCAGTTCAAAAGGACAAAGAAAAATTAGCAAAGACGATAAAAGATATAGAGGCAATGTCACGTGTGACGTGAGCTTTAGCTAGCTATGGCCTAAATAACAATAACAATAACGATAATAATAATAATAATAATAATAGTAGTAGTAATAATAAAAATGGGCTAATAATAATACCCCAATATAATATTATAGAATATAGTAGCCTATATTAGTAGCCTAATATTTAACATAATAATAACAAAGTTAATTAAATAACAATGCAGTTCATTTGTTCTATATTTTACGCAGCAAGCCCTATAAATGGATACCACTATGGGTTGTTACTTTAGCTTTTATCTTCTTCTTCAAGCTTCAGATATAGTGGCGTACAGTGATTTTACATTAGGCAACTCAAAGCTTTCATAGGCTACGTTTAAATATATTTATTCATAAATGTATAAAAGTGTGTTTGATAGAGTATCCAAATGATTTTACCTATAGATAAACGATCAGACACGTTTCTCATAAAGCCCTATCTGAGTTAGGCCTAAATGTGGGTTGTGCAAACTGAACTGTTCTAATTTTCTTGCCTCGTTTTTATCAAACCATGTCATGCGTTTCCAACCATCAGGCAGGTGTTTAAGTGTCAAACTGCGGATTCTTCATTTTGACGGATTTTTTAATGGGCAGGAAAGCTGTTTTTGAAGGAGTGTTCTGTTGAGGTTCAACTCACAGGACATTGGGCAGCAGTGACGTCGACAGCGAAACAACTATTGGCTGATTGCTGCACCACACTGAAAGGGGGCTGAAAATTAAGTGGAGTGCGAGTGTCCAGCGGACGCAATGAGGATCTTGTCTCAGACCGACCAACATAAGGGTTCTTGTCAAGGCTATCGCGCTATGTCTCCGCCGATTTGGTTTCAACTTACACCAGCGCTTTAATTTGTTCGTGTTATCCAGATTCCACTGTACATTATATGTGTCTTTAGCAACTGGTGGTACAATTGAAACCAGTTGTGCCTTCCTTAGATGATCCATTGTCTACTGACAATCCACCGGAAAGGGTATTTACGCGTTAGAACGCAAGAACAATCTTACCGCCATGGAGTACACAGCCTCACCGAAGCCGCAGCTCTCCTCTCGGGCAAATGCGTTCTCCATAGCCGCTTTAATGTCCAGCGGGAAAACTAAAGACAAGGAAGCGGAGGAAAACACAATCAAACCACTGGGTAAGTTAAGAAACTCTTAAAAACAGAATGTAATAGGACAGCTCATGAAAATTACAAATCATATTCAGATTGTTGTCACGTTTTATTTTTGGCTACATGTGGGAGCACGTAATCTGTGAACCACAGCTATAATTCACATGAACATTTTACCACGCATATAAATGGGTTATGTAAACGAAAGACATGACCCTAAGCAAAGCGCATCTTAATACAATTTCTGAAATAACATGTAATTGTAAAACTGCAGCTCAAGGCCTGGACTCCCTGGAGGCTAGCGCTTTTTACACACGCAACAGTCAACATGTTTGCGATAGCCTATGTTCTCGCTCTCTCTCTCTCTCTCTCTCTCTGGAAAATGAGACCTCTCTGTTTGCTGATTTGAATTATGCATTAAAATACCTCGGTAAAGGATAAATTGAATCCTAAGTTGTGCGTCATTCTAGCCAAATGGATTCCAGCATATTGAAACCAAACCTTTCTCTGCTTGGTTCCAATAAATGACAGTAGCCTTCTATTATTTATACAATAAAATTGACAAGATTTCTATCGGTATAGCCTACTGTCACTTTTTGAATTTGGGATGCTACAACATTATTATAACACAGTGGTCCAAGGTGAAGCACCGAAAGGCCTATTACATGCAATACAATACAGACGCATTCTTTTTCAGGAGCATTATATTTTCAGGAGTGCAAAAGCCTACTTTAGAAATGTATCGTAATAGCATGTCCATATAGTTTTAAAGAAAGATTAAAATGTTACGTTTATAAAAAGCAACATTAAATGTAGGCCACCGTTGACTGTAAACATATTGTGACAGACAGTGAGCACGGAGCAGATTAATGATAATGTGGGCCTGACATAAAACAGGCCTGTAGGCTACGTGTCGCAAAACAGCAAATTATAAGTTGACTTATTTCGGACTTCAACTGTCTCAGTGATGACTTTGGAGGTCGGACCGAATTAGTTGAGGTGCGTCATATACAGTATCTTCTCCATTTTTAGAACAATTTGTGGAGAAGTCCTCTTGCAACCAGAGCTTGGGGGATATGCCCTCCCTGGAGTCTCACGGCGAGTTCAACAGCCCGGCTCCGGCGGTGTGCACCGAACCCCTCATTCCCACCACTCCCGGTGTGCCGAGTGAGGAGATGGCCAAAATTTCCTGCAGCCTGGAAACCAAAGAGCTCTGGGATAAATTTCATGACCTCGGTACGGAAATGATCATCACCAAATCTGGAAGGTGAGCGTAATGGTATACCACCTGTAAGGCCTATCGAAGGCTACAACATACGACAAAAGCCTATTTTGAAAGCCACACGCAACCTTTGACGCCAACTTTGTAATTCTGGGCGCAGCATGATTTTGAATGATATGGATGGTCCTTTAAATATAAACCTTCTGTGTAAACATAGCCTAATAATTTATGCTATGTGTCATACAGGTGAAGAGGTTTAAAACCAGCTTTTTCCTGCACAAAATATTTTACGCATTTAATTACGCACAGACATTATCACGAACATTGTTATGATGTTATGCACCAAGTCGATGTGCAATATCATTTAATAGCTTATTTTAAGATAGGTTATATGGCACATATCATGCAGGCTTACTGTTAGGCTAGCACTACCATCATTTTAAACTGAAAAATTAGTTAGGTCTACATGACATCTGCTGAACTTGGATAGCCTAGGCCTACTAAATAGTCAAGTAGCTTCGTCTATGATCTAACACCACCATCACGGAAGAGGGCCGGGAAGACAGGAGTTCTACGAAAATATAGTTATTTATGATTCATTGTCGTTTTTAACTAACGTTTTTATCACCCGGCCTCCTCCCTCTTACAGAAGAATGTTTCCAACTATCCGCGTGTCTTTTTCTGGAGTCGACCCTGACGCCAAATACATTGTGTTGATGGACATTGTTCCAGTGGACAACAAGAGATATCGCTATGCCTACCACCGGTCATCGTGGCTCGTGGCCGGGAAAGCTGACCCCCCCTTGCCAGCAAGGTGAGTTGAATTTGCGCCATCCCCTTCACCGATAATTCATTCCCCTGTTGTTACGACCGAAAATAATGTTTCAACTACGTTAGTTCTATTATCTACTATTTTAACCCAGAAACGATATAGCTTTATGTTAATTAAAATAAATAACTCATGTAGCCTAAATGATTAGAGAAAAATGTGATTCCAAATGTCTACATTTAGCCTAGTCTTTGAAAAAAAAAAAAACAATAGTCCATATTAGTAATAACATATCTTATGGCCTACCCAATTATGTAAGCTTTATTTTAATTAAGTAATTTGCATTACATTTCATGGTTTCGCAGGTTGTATGTCCATCCAGACTCTCCTTTTACTGGGGAACAGTTACTGAAACAGATGGTATCCTTCGAAAAAGTCAAACTCACCAATAACGAACTGGACCAACACGGACATGTATGTATAATACTATTTATTGATAAAGGCCTATATTTATTCATTAAGTCATTCGTTTTCTTTTGACTTCAGCTTATTATGCGTAACAGATCAGCCAATGACATGTAGGCTAAAACTATGCATGTAATTTTGGAAGTCGGGCAAATAACGGGGCTTTCGACATAACAGCGCAAATGTTCCGTCTGCAAAAAAGAGCTTAAACATACAGCCTTATTATGTATTCTTAATAATACAGCATATTTTCCCTATGTTTTTTTCGCATTGTCCTATGTGTCTCCTTATATGTTAAAATGTAACCTAGGCTATTTTAACGAATTTATTCACAAAAACGCTTTAAAAATTGGCAGGTTTTTAAAAACACAAATGGATAGTAAGGATACATAGTAAATGTAATTGCACAGAAAATATCGACAGATTAGCCTATTATCGTATTTGGCCTATTATACAGTTATTATCATTAATTTAAAACAAAAGTGTTCGGCACGTTTGAAATTGTAGGCTACAATGCATGCAATGGTCCATTGAAAAAGACATACATAGTTTTGCTAACCAATTATCAATATTTTTAGAGTGCAATAAAACGAAACTAAATTGATTGAACAATTTACAAAATCAGTGTGATTAAATTTTGTGATATTTTTATTGACACACTAATGTAGGGGATAGACAGAGAAATAAAACCTTTCCACAGTAGGCTACTGTATATTTATTCTTCAGGATAGGCATTTGGAAATACAATTTAGAATTCACAAACTGAAAAGAAAATATTTAGAAAATTCTTATCTGTGTTTGGAAGATTTGAGGTCCTTGTTTTATTATAGCTGATGCTGATGTTAATGTATACTCTGCCAGTTGTCTACAATACTGACTTTTCAGACTCATTAATAACTTGATCTGTTATACAAGTGACTGATTGTTTATTAATCTTTTTTTTCCTGGAGGAGTACAGCAAAGAATTTGATTTAATCAGAGACCTACGCACAAATCCTAGTATATGAAAGGTCTAAATATGCTCCGTATTTAAAATGGAAAAAAATAACAATATTAAAGGAAGAATAATATTACAATAAATTGAATGTGCAGAATGGGAAACACTGAGGGTTAGGACATTGTTATGATATAATTATATTACACAGTTATAATACATTTTTGGTTTGATTTTAATTTCTAAATAAAATGTATTTATTTCTGTCATTCTCACATTCACCAAAACTCAAAATTATAGTGGATGTGAATTAGTTTCTTGTTATACACTGCTATGTCATATTACGTTTTGACATTTTTTGAAGAAAACATATTTTTGCCATTTTTTGTAACCATGTCTTTGAAAAGGTTTATTTCTGTCAAAACCACAACTTTATTAATTATTATTGCATATTGGGACCACACACAAATAGCTATTGATTCAGAGGGAGCTTCAGATTATCATATTTGAATATTTAGTTGGTATAGTGATGTCTTGGTAAAATATTTTTTCGTACCCCTTTGCAGATTATTCTGAACTCCATGCACAAGTACCAGCCGAGGGTCCACATCATCAAGAAGAAGGACCACACCGCCTCATTGCTCAATCTCAAGTCCGAGGAGTTCCGCACCTTCATCTTCACAGAGACAGTCTTCACGGCCGTCACCGCCTACCAGAACCAGCTGGTGAGTTCAAAGGTGACAGCATCTGAGGTCAGCAAGGAAATAAAGACCATTAAGTGGTATATTTTCATAACAAAATCTTGAAAAGAAAAAGGAAAAGCTCTTTAGTGAACTCTTGTCCTATTGTCCCAAAGGGCTGAAATGTTGTCATTCAAACAGGGTAATCCATTGGTGGCATTGAGGCTTTCTGACTTTGATGGTTTATTATTCAGTAATTTAAGAATTAAGATCATCTAAATTTTCTTTGAAATATTATTTTTTGAACTGGCATTCCACGAATGAAAGAGACGTCTTGTTAGTGACAGTATAGCAAATTACTTTCATCCAATTCCTGTCTTGGAAAGCTTGACAATCCTTCTATTTTTTTTAATGCCGCACATAGCTGACAGTATATGTCTGTGTGCATCTTATCGTAAGTTTTGAAAGCTGTACACAGAATGGTTGAGGAGCATTGCGTGTGTTTATGGTCATTCTGTGTGTTGGGATGGAGTAGGCATGCGAGTGGGCTTTTGACGCAGCATCCCAGAGGCCAACAGTGGCCCAGATTTGTTTAGTCTACATGAGGCGTTATGATGTGATGGAGGGGTAGAAGAAAAGGGAGTTGGAGGGGGCAGAGAGTGATAGAGGGACAGAGGCACACACACAGAGGAGGAGTGTTGTACACATACCAGTATATGTGCAGACATATGAGTGACTGATTATGTGTGTGTGTGTGTGTGTGTGTGCATGTGTGCGTGTGTGCGTGTGTATGTTTGAATTTGTGTGTGTGTGTGTGTGTGTGTGTGCGTGTGTGTGTGTGTGTGTGTGAATGAGAAAGAGAGCGAGAAAAAGAGAGAGTAGGAGAGATAGAAAGAATGAGTTTTAATCTTGTTGTTGGCATCCTGCTCCACAGATAACCAAGCTAAAGATTGACAGCAACCCGTTTGCCAAAGGCTTCCGAGACTCCTCCAGACTCACGGACATTGAGAGGTACTAAGAATTCTCTGTTCTCTTTAATGTGTGTTTGTTTCTGACCCAGATCCGATAAGAATGCGAGAGTGTTGGGCAGGCGGGGATGACATCTGCACTACAGTAGTGTGTGTGGGTGGTTGTGTGTGTCTAACTGGCTGGCGTGCCAAGCTTTCGGGTGTAGGAAAATATCTGCGCTACAGTGGAAAGACAGACAGCGAGTGAGAGAGAGAGAATGTGTGTGTGTGCGTGTGTGTGTGTATGTGTGTATGCCAGTACCTTTTCACATATTCAGTACTTAAATGCATTTATACAACCCACTTCCAACCTGACAACCAAAAGACCACCAAAAAAAAAAAAATCCCCACACACACTCACACTCCCTCTCTCACTCTTCCTGTTTTTTGGGAAGGCTGTGAATTAGATGTGATCAATTGATCTTTGGGGAGCTGCAGAAATCGCATTAGTCTGGAGTCGGCCGCTGCACTAAAACATGGCATAATTCGATTGGCTGCTGTGACTGATTGAAACCAGCCACCCACGTAGCAGGGCCGGCAGGAGCTGCGAGGGCCCTCTCCCCTCCACGCCAGCGCGCCGCTGATAAAAACACACATATTTGTATTGCACCGCTGACAGATATTGCACTTTCCTAACCTAATTGGGGGGCCGTAATGTGGACGCATGGGCCCTTGTGATGCAGGGGACTCTTAGGCCTGTGCTGCCCTCTCCCATACATGGAGGGGGGCTGCCTAAGGAGAGGCTAATCGAACGTGAACTAATGTACTTACAGATCAAAAAAGGAACAAGGGCAGTGTGTGTGTGTGTGTGTGTGTTTGGTGGTGTGTGTGATTTTTTTCTCTGAAAACCCTCCCTTTCAAGTATTGTTTGTGGGTGCTAAAAGATCCTTTTTTGTGTGTCTGTTTATGCTATTTTTGTTACGTGACGTGTCGTGAGCTGTGTGTTGTGGTGTAGTGTAGAATCTCTCCAGTACGACTGTGTGAACATGTGTGTAAAAAAATGTGTGTAAATAAGCAGAAATTACTCACGATACAGATGTGACTAAATGTTGATGTTTGCCGTTTGTGTGTGGGGGGTGAGGTCATTGCAATTTCTGATTATCGGCAAAAGAGACATATTCCACTGTGTCCCTTTTTATCCTAAAGTGGCTTAGTGGTCAGTACACAGCCCTTGCAGCTTACTGCTAGGGGCATGAGTCCGGTGTAATCACCAATGCCATCCATTGTATCCAGCATTACTTTGGGTGGAAGCACCTATAGCTTTTTGTGTGCATTTTATTTTCTGTGAAAGTAGAGATATATCTTGGGCTCGTCTCTTGGGTTTTGATGCAGGGAAAGTGTTGAGAATTTGATCCATAAGCACTCATACGCCCGGTCACCCATCAGGACATACGCAGGCGAGGAGGAGGGCATCGGCGAGGACGGACTCTCCGCACATGGCAGGGGTAAGGCCCTCTCTCTCTGTTTCCTTAGAAAGATTACCAAAGGCGCAGTGAATTTCATACATTAAAACTACTGGCCGTATAACTGCTATTCCCCTATTACCACTACTGTTACTACAAGTATTAAATAATAAAAAATAAATAAATAAATAAAAATAAATAATATACTTATAAATAATGATAATAATTATTATATATATATTTTTTATTATATTGTAATAAACCTTTCTAAATAATGCCCTTTGTACTGCAAAATGATTTTAGTACACAAAACGTTTGCTGTGAGGAATGTGTTTATGCTGTAATGTACCTTGTCCCACAGGCTCAGCCTTCACTGCCTCAGACAACCTCTCTCTGAGCTCCTGGGTCACCACCACCTCGGGCTTCTCCGGCTTCCAGCACCCCCAGTCCCTCTCGGCCATCAGCTCCAGCACGGCCTCCCTGGGCAGCCCCCTGCCCCACCCCATCCAGGGCTCCCTACCCCCCTACAGCCGCCTGGGGGTGCCCCTCACGCCCTCGGCCCTGGCCGGCTCCATGCAGGGCAGTGGGCCCACCTTCCCCTCCTTCCACATGCCCCGCTACCACCACTACTTCCAGCAGGGCCCGTACGCCGCCATCCAGGGACTGCGACACTCCTCCACCGTCATGACGCCGTTCGTATGACTGCCGTGATTGGCAGAGGGGATTGATGGGATTGCTGATGCGTGTGGCCCTGTGATCTTCTCTCTTTAGATCTCGTGTGTACTCTCCGGTGCATAATCGTTGGTGTGTACACACACACACACACACACACACACACACACACACACACACACACATACAAGTGCACATACAAAGACAAACATAAACACACGCAAGAATACACACACAAACTTCACATAGACACACCCACAATGATAAAACAAAACAAAAAACAAGGATATCATGTATCATGTTTAATAAGTCCTCCTTGTAAATAGTGTGAGTATAAACTTTAAAGAAACGGACTACTCAATGACGCGGAACTGCTGCAGCAGTACTCAGCACAGTTGGAGCACGGCGAGAGAGACTTTAACAGACTTGAGGATTGTGGATTTTAACGAGACTTGAGGAACACACACAGTGCTCTTCCCAAAGGGGACCTTGCTAGCAAAACCAACAGAAGCGTTTCTGTCTGGCCCTTCTTCTGGCCACTCAGCTAAGGTGAGACAGCAAATGATTGACAGCTGCTCATGATGACTTACTTGTGTGTCCTGCTCTGTCTCCTCCTTCTCCCTCTATTTGTCCATCTCCCGAATGCATGGAATGGACTGACGACCCTGAAAGATGCAGAGTAGATGACATGAACAGGGCTCATCACCACCCTGCAACACGTGAACTTTCAACAGACTGTGATGCACTAAAGCGCTGTTCACTAAAGCCCTGTCCACTTAAACCAACAGGGGCGGCGCTCTGGACTGTCCAGTCATACTGACCACCCCCTGTGTCCTCTTCCTCAGCAAGGAAAAGCGCTACCTCTATGTCAGACTTACAAATATTTAATGCCTGCCACTGAAAAAAAAGGTCATTAACTCCTTGTTGTTTTGAACTCATTTATGGTGCAGAATGATACTCTGAGACTAAGTGACGGTGCTGTTCGGCTTGAGGGCTGGAAGGCGTTTCACATCCCCCATGTCTGGTTTTTAAACCCACTTTTTCATTTGTACAAAATATCCCATCAATCACTGCAATTTGTGATGAAGTTGCAAGCAGCTGATATGAAGAAGCACATCATGCTGGTTTGAACTTGGATGGATGATGCAATGCAATGAGTCTAGTTTGTCTATTCAGTGTGTTTTATAGGGGAAATACGAAAGGTTTTGATTGACAGAGCTGTCCATGCTTTCATTTCATTTCAACATTGCAGCAAAGTGGAAACAAAGTGTTTATAATTAATATATTTAGTTGATGCTTGCTCCTTTCTCCCTTGTAATCAACATGTTTTGGTCCTAGGGCTGCAGACCATCTTCTATGTTCTAGTGGGCTTCCACTCTCCCCCTTATTCTCACCTACTGATACTTCTTGTGCGTTCCATTTGAAAGCAGCATACTTAACAATAGCGCAATTCACTTTCCATGGGCAGTGTTAGTGTTTGTTATGGGTTGCCTATAGGTTTGTAATGAAGTCCCAAGCTTTCCCCACGCTTACTCTCTGGCTCTCTAATTCTCTCCATGGAGCTGATCTATTGTATCTCCAAGCAAGTATGTCAACAGTCTCCTTGGAGGAAGTCCACACCTGTAACTAATGGCCTCACAGTGCCCACTCCCTCCCTCTCTTACTCTCTCCCTCTCTTACACACTCTCTTCTCTCTCTTGCTCCTTCCGACACCGCAGGCAAGGGGAACCAGGCTACTTCATGGCTAAATGAGTTTCATTTGTGCCACCAGTGTCAGTGTATCAGCTGCTAATCATGGAACAGCACTCAAAATTGACATGTTTAAAACAGAGGATAATGTGTGTGTGTGTCGGTGAATGTAAACCATGAGTGGAGACGTGTAACTCTTCGGCCACGTTAGAGATGACCTAGTGATGAATCTTTGTTATTTATCCACGGAGGAGCTGCAGAATGCTAATTGCGGAAAATGTACTTGTTCATCAAATCATTTCTTTTATTTGACATCTACCATGCTATCTGTTTTGAATTAACTGGACTTGGGCAGAATATATTGAGAAATATATTTTTTTTCTGAGAAGATGCATTTGATGGGGAATTAAAAAACAAATACAGGATCAGTCTTCACTCTTCCCCCCAAGCTGTGACCTAAAAATGTGGCATAAATTGATGTGTTTTGAAGGGATTCTGGTAGTATCTGCATGGAAAGCCAACTCTTTGAAAATCTATGATGCCATTCTTGCTATAGTCTTTTGAATCTACAGTGGGTGCTCACAAAAAATTACAAATTTATTTCTGTCCAGGGGATGAAGTCCCTACTTGTATGATTATGGTCCTGGATGTCATGTAAAAAAGACATTGCAGACTTGGTAATAATGTCATCCATAATGGCACCGTACTTGCTGAAGGAGGAAAGGACTCTGTTGCTTGCTGAAAGAAGACTTTGTACGCACAGTTATGAACGTCGATCTGCAGAGTGATTTCTCTGTTTTTTTGTTTGTTTGTTTGTCATTTTGTGTTTTTTAATGCTTGTATTATTGTATTATTTTCCATGTTCTGTGTAACCTAGACATACGGTAACATAACATCATTTGGATGATTTTTAAGTGCAATATATTTATTTCTGCTCTAAAATGATACGACATAATGTAATATTTCAAGCATTTAAAAATAGATGTTATTTGTAAACAATGACAAATATATACTCTATCACCCAAACAAAATGTATGCTCTGAGACTGTGATTTCCCAAATTTTGAAATCTGTGATCAACTATGATGCAATGTTCTGTCTAATGAAAATATTAATATGTTCAAGTTTAATAACATTTACCTTTTTCCAAAATAAGCCCTTGGTTTCATCTAGTGATATTGATGTATTTTTCACAACTGCTGTTTGGACATTTGATGTTGGCGAGTGATGCGGTTAGATTTACAACAAAAGGCATCTCTGGCAATTAAAATAACCAGATAAAAAATAATGGATAATAATTTAAAAGCACATTGAAAAGGTCAAATAAAAAATAGGATCCTCCATTACCTGCTATAATAACCACCATCCACCAAGTTACATAACCAATTTCCATTTCCATGTGAAATATAAAAATGAACAAAAATATTTATGTGACAGACACTTAGATATTATCAGGGAGGACTTGAATACCGGGTAAAGTAGGTCCTGTTTTCAGTCCTGTGCATGACCATAGAAGCCTCAGGGCGCCCACTGAGTTGAAATGCACTTCCTTTAGGGGGCGGAACTGATATGTAGCCTACTGTCAATTATTGACTAATGTAATCCCATAGAGCCAACCCTGATCTCGGAACAGATCTATTGATCTGTGAATCACAGTGCATGAGACCTCCCAGAGCAGGGTTCATAAAACTCTCCTGATGATGAGGTCGACTCTCTCTTTGGAGCTATGCTAATGCTAATGCTTACGCTGCAGCCTTCATTAGTGCACAGACTTGGGCTGCATTTCACAACACAAGGCTACCTCATTATGCACTACTCCGGGGTCATGTGTATACAGCCTGAGTCATGCAAGGCAATGTTTCTGAACTGTAGCATATACAGGTGTATCTCAAAACAATTAGAATATAATGGAAAAGTCCATTGTTTTGACCCAATTATAGTCAATGGTTTTGACTTAATTACAGTACCCTCCAGAATTATTGGGACCTCTGCTAAAGTTGACTAAAAAGAGGAATATAAAATCATCTTTTGGAAATTGATCTTAATGCCTTAAAGTAAAAAAATGAGGAAATATCCAACCTGTAAGGACACCAATTTTCTTTGTGAATGAATAATGTATCATAAATAAATAAATAAAGGTTCTTCCTTAAAATACAGGGGTCATAAGTGTTGGTACCCCTATGTTAAATTCCCATATTTTTATGCTCATTGAGCTCAATGCAAATCAAACCAGCTAATAGGCTAACTGAAATAAAACCATGCCAATCTCTAGGTATGGTGAAGGGTATGTGATGTGGGGCTATTTTAATTCCAAAGGCCAAGGGAACTTAATCAGGATGCATAGTATCCTGGACCCATGAAATAACTGGCCTTTAAAAATAAAAAATCTGCCTGCCTCTATGGGAATTTAACAAAGGGGTGCCAATACTTATGACCCCTGTATATTAAGGAAGAATATTTATGTATTTATGATACATTATTCATTCACAAAGAACATTGGTGTCCTTAAATGTTGGATATCTCCTCATTTTTTTTTTACTTTAAGGCATTAGATAGATAGATAGATACTTTATTGATCCCCAAGGGGAAATTCAAGAGATTAAGATCAATTTCCAAAAGATGATTTTATATTCCTCTTTTTAGTCAACTTTAACAAGAGGCGGCAATAATTCTGGAGGGTATTGTAGCTGATTAGTGCTCATCTCAGGCTGACAGTTCTGTATACATTTTTTTTTAAATTGATTTTTGATTTTAATTAGATGTAAACCATAGTCATCAATATTAGAATAATCAAGATAAAGTCATAAAAAGGCTTGAAATATTTCACTTTTTGAAATAAATTATGGGAAAAATGACCTTTTCCATGACATTCTATTTTTTCAAGATGCACCTGTAGGCTTATATAAATAAAATATTTATAAATATTACAATTATTTCATAAAATGTAAAAGATACTGAAATACAAGGCTATATATCACAAGATGTATGGTATGGAGTGTATTTTAAAGGCATTAGCCAACAGAACGCCTAATGAGCACAACTTAATAGTTGGTAGCAGCCCTGAGTGCGCCCTCAGCATGAGTCTCCGCGGCGTCACTCTCACAGCCGCAGGCCCACCGGTGGATCAATAGCAGGGCGTTAGTCACCATTTCACCAGGAAGAAGGGAGCACTTCTATCCCCTGATAAAATCGGTAACATCCTTTTGAAAATAAATAAATAAACAAATAAATAACATCCACCGAGACGCTGATTTAATTAAAGGGATAGGCGAAGGGCAGTCTCGGGGCGGTGAGGTATGGTGAAATAAATTGAAAAGAGCAGTTCGCCAGAGAGTCCATTTGAGGGAATAACAGTGTAATTTACACAGTGAGTACTGCTAGTTGAATCTAATGTCATTTCCATCAATTTTGCATCTCTTTTTTTTTTGTCTGGTGGCCGTTTAAGCGTTTCGAGGAGACAGCAGGCGTGCATCACTATGTCAGAGGCCGCGGTTTGGACCTTGCTTGTTTATTGTGTGGCGGCCAGGCCTGAGAATAGCAAACGTTCATCCCCTTCGCTGATAAAGAAACCAAGAAGAAAGGCTGCTTCTCTGGAGCACAGCGTCCTCACACTCAGACACTTGCAACCATCCATCACCATTACCACCACACAGTCGCACAAGACAACATGATCTTAACTTGCATGACTATTTTTCGGGATTTGCCATTCACAGCCAGGCAAAATATAAATAAATAAATAAATAGAAAGACAGAAATCCTATAAGAATGTCTCCTGAATAGTCGCTTGAACTTGTGCACACTACATGGGCCACTCAGACCACGCCAGCCAACAGACATCACCATTTAGCATGGAAGCTACTAAAGTTCATTATGATGATGAGATTTTCAAAGAAGAAATGAAAGAACAAGGAGGACATTAATTGAAAATCTCTACCTCCGATAAGGGAGCCTCAGCTCTGAACTGAAGGAGACTAACTTGATTTGCTCAGTTACTTAAGAAGACACCAAGTAAAATGAGGACCCAATAAAGGCTCCGTCATGCATAATTAATTGTGTTGTTGCAATGAACTAAACAGAATCCATCTTCATTTGATTAGAGGTTTCTGAGGACGCTGGAGTGCACTGCAGTCCTTTCCACCTATACACGTCTCCAACATCAGTAGGTCCAGTGGTGGGGTGCACACATGCGTCTTATGTTTGCATAAGGTATGATCACCTCCAAAGAGCAATCAGGTAGGCTATCTATAGTGATTCTCTGGCTTGGTAGGTTCCATAACTTAAAAAAAAAGGGGGGGGGGGAATTAAAGGTCCTTTTCGTAATCCTGATATCTTATACATTTGTTCCATGCACAAAGAAGAGTTGTTTCTATTGTCATTTGAGATGAAAGGCCACCACTGCTATTATGATATCTGTCCACATGTGATGAAGGGCAGAGAAATGAAAAAGCCTTGGAGGCCTTATTTCAGATTTATGGCCGTGTTTTTTGACAGAGCAAGCTCTGCTTGCTGATAAATTATGCTTGTCCAAAGAGTTACATTAGAGATTTGTCTCTATGGTAATCAAAAAACAAACAAACAAAAACAATTCAAATCAATCAGAGGGGTATTTCACAAAACCTAGATAAGGGATTAAGCTGGGATTTTTTGGTTATCCTGGATGAATTTAGCCTAGACTTGGTTTCACAAAAGAGATGGCACATAAGTTACCAGGGGGATTTATACCAGGCTAACAGCCAAGCTAAGTTAATTCTAATGGTAATTTTGTTGTCTTATTGGTTCAGCTAGCTGTCATTCTCATCAGACCTCCGTGCTCATTTTTAAAGAGCTTTATTCCATTTATAAACTATTTGCTAAATGTATTTGCTCGCAAAACAAAAAGGATCGTCTGCCTACTACCATATGGTTATTATTTTAATTGTGATAGTCCTATGTTAATAATTATAAGACTAGGTACTCATTGTTTGCTTATTTTATTAGACGTTTGATGAATAGCCTACTGTAGTTGATTGGAAGTGGAGGGGCAAGTTTTCGAAGGTGTTTTCAACTATAATATAAAGGTATATCATACTATGTGCATCTTTGTAATGGAAAGCGCTTTTTTTTAATGACGTTGCGTGTCGAGACAAGGAAGCACTCACACGTGGGTGCATACGTAAACTTGCATTCAGTTGGTCTACCACGCCTACTCCTGCTGTTGTACAGAAATAGCCATGATTGCCCATTCCAAAATGGACAACTTTACTTCATTGTTAGTCTATATCAAAAGCGGCTGTTCACTTTGTGAGAATGACGCCATTTTCCGCGTCTTTTTTATTCCAACCGTGAGTTCTTTGGGGCAGAAACGAGAACGCGCACACATCCTGAATTACTTACACCTGGCTTGACATAGTCACTCCTACTGATCCTGGATTGGCGTTAGTGGAATGAGTTGAGCTAGGATGACCAGACAACGCTATGTCAAACCTCGCTTTATCACTTATCTTGGATGTCTTAATTCTGCCTTTGTGAAATACCCCTCAGGTCACTTCATGGAAAAATAACTGTCAGAGAATCCAGGTCTGTCAGATTGCAGGTCTAATTAGTGGACAAGTGGTGCCACCTAGTGACCAGTTTATGTCATGACATACTGACTGAACATGCCCAGCATCAGATGAAGAAATACATGAAAGGTACTGAAACTCCAACGTTTTTTTTTTTATTATTCAAAAAAGCAATGCCTTCTTGTAACGAGATCCATATGTTTAAATATGCATTACATAGCGTTTATATATAAGTTCTCATATTTGCTTGCATGTGTCAGTGTGTGTCTGTTAGTCTTTTAGTTCTTTTTTTAAAACAGGTGAAAAATATGGAAGACACAGACATTGTCAGTCCACCGAAAAGTACCTCCTGACGTGATCAAAACAAAAATAAAAATAAAAGCAAAATTAAAAATCATAGTAAAACTGTAGGCTTAGTAACTAACACAGAAGGGATGTGTACTCACACATAAAAGCAGCATTTATGACCTGCTGACACATGGCACAACCATGATTCTGAGGGGGGGCTCCTCATTCTTTTATTATCCGCTCACTTTGCTTCTTTTTCCTCTTCAACAGTTCGCTGTACACGGCTCAGGCCTCTGTGCCTCACCCACTCTTTGACACACACACACTCACACACACACACACACACACACACACACACACACACACACACACACACACACACACACACACAACACACAACACACACACAGGCAAACCCTAGTTGGCACCGTGGGCAGGTCCCTCAGGGATGAGTGAGGTGAAGAAGGTGCTGATGAAGGACCAGGCAGCTGCCAGGAAGCCTGGGTAAGGTGGCCCGGGGTTGGCACCGTCCGGCTGGCCCTCCTCTCCGCTCTCACCGTCCCTCTTCATCCATCTCGCCTTCATCCATCAGGGGGCTCCTGGGGGTTACAAGACTGTCAAGAGGACTAGACTCACAGGCTCTGACTGAACACATATACACACACACACACACACACACAATTCACAATTTGCTTTCGCACTGTAGGAACTTTTTGCAGTTCCTAGAACCCTTTTTTTCTCCACACATTCGGACAGCATGGAACTGAGGACTATCGAGTTCCTCTGACTGCAGTTCCTTTAACTCTTTGAGCTCCTACCTTGGGGCAGGTAGTTAAGTTAGTTAGTAGGTAGTAGAACTTTGTTCTTAGAACTATTGTGTCCAAATGTGCCTAATGATGATGCTCTTGAGTCTCAACCTTAGCTCAACTTATCCCTCAATAGACTGGAAGGTGAGGGGTTTGTGTGTGTGTGTGTGTGTGTGTGTTAGTGGATTAAAGCGAGTGTGAGATGCATGTGTGTGTGTGTGTGTGTGTTAGTGGATTAAAGCGAGTGTGAGATGCATGTGTGTGTGTGTGTGTGTGTGTGAATATAATTGGTTACCATCTCCTGCATATCGTTGTGGCGGTCGACCTCTTCCTGGGGTGCCTCTCCTGCTCCGGGATTCTGTTCCTGACGGAAGGGGAACCAGCCTGCCTGGTGCCTGCAGGGAGCACAACACACACACACACACACACACACACACACACACACACACACACACACACACACACACACACACACACACACACACACACACACACACACACACACACACACACACACACATTAGAGGGGTTTGCATAGGGTACGACATGGTAGAAACAGTGAAAATGAAGCAGGGAAGTGATTGGCAAAGGTCAAAAAAGCAGGACAATATACAGAGCACATAGTGCGGAGTGGTGATGCCCCCCTGGCACTAGAAAAAGCCCCGCCTTGGAAGATTTTTAAAAAAAATAATAACTATTGATAAATTGAGATACATATATTTCATACATTATAGCATATTACAAAACAGCCTATAAGGCCTAGAGAAATTAAATTAATAATAGAGCAAAGTACCATACGCCTACGCAAGACTAAACCATAGAAATGGCTGGAATATAAAGTTCATCATGATCATTTTGCCAACAATGATGTAGAGCCATGGATTTGTTCAGTTTGAAACATGTTTTGTTTATAACTTAAACCTACATAATTGAAACTACTTGATGATAATATATAGCCTGCCCCCTAACAGTCCCCTGGGCCTGTGTAAAATAGGGAAGGTGATAGGCCTACTGATATTGATGCTGATTGAAGAGGATGCCGCTTGAAGGTTGTTGATTTTTCAGTTCAAAAAGGAATCAAATTACACCTCTCCCTCTCCTCTCAAAGTAACATTGTAGGTCCTACACCTCTCCTCCTAAAATAAAATGGTAGGCACCAACTGTTCTTATACTGCCCCAGGATTGTGTAGGCTAGGCCTAGGTCAACATCACGAGTTGTACACACTACAACTCGCACAGTAAATGGAAAGTTAGAATTAAAATGCAGACTGTGCCTTTAAATAACCAACTTTTTATCGATCAGCACAATTCTACAGTAGGCTATGTTTTCACTAAAGATTCAGCTTAATATTATGTGCAAGACTGATATTTACCAAGCATACCAAAGCTTAGTCACTTAGTCTTAGTCACTGTCACCATACGTTTTCTCGTGGTGATATAGAAGGTCATCCCAAAATATGTGACAAGCGCAAAATGACAAGGTGTTAAACTATTTAGTAGACCTAAGCTAGACAGGTGTTGTGATAAAAAAATGAAAACCAGTTTGCTAATTGGCTGCCACAGTGAACTTCAAGCACAGTAGCCTACATGCGGCAGAAATTAAAAATCAATATCAGCATCATGAGATGCTTATCATCGGGAAATCCCAACAAGGCAAACTGGAGGCTCAATGCAAAGCCAAAACGAGAAAAAAACAACTTCATTAATTGTGTCTTTTTAAATCGATTTGTTGGCTGTTTCATGGATTCTACTGCGAAACAAATAGGCCTAGTTCGCCACACACACTACAGGCTTCTTGAATCAAACATTCTTTACAGGGTTCCCACTCGAAAAGAAATGTAAAATCCCATGACTTTCCCTGACAAAAAAAATGAATTACTTACTATATAATTAATCATACAATATACCGACCAATGATTTCAGAGTAGCCACGTAGCTTTTTTAGAGCGGAAGATGAATAAATGGGCATTGAATAAACAACTTTGGCCAACTCAAGCAAGCAGTACAGCTAAAAAACAGATATACACTAATTCTGTGTGGAAATATTTATATATTATTTTTGGCAAGTAAATTTTAAACTGCTACAACAAAATGCACCAAAAATGATAAAAAAAAAATCCCTGACTTTTCATGTCTGGAAAAGACTTTCCAAAATTCCATGATATTCCAGAAAATCCATGACCCTGTCTTTAAAACGCAGCTTATCAACCCGTCTGCTTTCACTTTCAATGAAATCACTTTTAATGAGATTATGAAAGATGTGAATTAGAAGCACAAAACCTGTTGTGTTGCAAGAGATGCAGCTGAAAGAGTACCTTCTATGACACTATAGCAAGGCCTACAGCCATCAAAATGCCCCCTTTGAAAAAGCCCACGCGGGGCCCAACTCACAGGAACACCAGCAGCATGGCTCCGATCACCATGACGAAGCGGCCGAACGACGAGTAGAAGTAGACAATACTGAGCAGGATGGCCGCGCGCGACACCGTGTACATCCAGTCCAGCCAATCGCGATTCAGCTCGTCGTCGTTCAGCACAGGCCCACCCTGGGCATTCATCTGGATGTTGGGGTTGGCCGGCCGGTCCTCGGGCGCGGCAGCAACGGCCACAGCGGGGTTAGGGGCAGCGGCAGCGGCAGCGGCGGCTGGGGGGTCGTTGGCCTGGGGGGGCTGAGGCGGGGAGAGTGTGGCACTGGGGGAGGGGGCACTGGCGGTGATAGGGGCCTGAGAGGCTGCCAGCGCCGCCTGACTGAGGGAGGGAGGGAGAGGGGGAGAGAGAGAGAGAGAGAGAGAAAAACACCAGAAGACAAATTCAACAGGATAGAAAAATGTGTCTGAGCACTACCCACAAAAAAAGACTTTCATGAACAGCCATGGCAGAGAGAGAGGGTGAGTCATCTTTAATCATTTCTAGGCCGTGCTCCACATGGGGAGGGTGATGTGGTCAAATGAGGCACTTACTACTGCATATAGTAGTGACGGGCATACATCTGCTGCCACCACAGCATCTGCATAGGCATGTACATGGGATGGGCCGGCAGAGGGGCACCTGCTTGCATGGGGACTGGGAATCCCGCTGGACTGTGGAGAACACACACACATACTCAATATAATCAGCATCAGAGTTTTGCACTCAATACTACTAACTCATAGGATAATACAGGGATACCGTTTATACATTGATTTTGCTAAATTTCTTCAGCTATGAGGTTAATACATGGAGGCAGTTAATATGGTATTAATATGTTTTTTTTTTACTTGCATAAAACACTGTCCTGTGGCTTATACACAATGCAGCTAATACACAGGAAATTACTGTACATGTCAGACCTTGATATAAAGTAGGTAACTCTTTTCCCTTCCAGCTGAATATACACACACACACACACACACACACACACACAACACACACACACACACACAGTAGGAGCCATTCTGCTCGTCACACATAGCAGACATCTTTCTTTTTCTATCATTTCCATTATGGGTCTTTCTTTGAGCATGTCTGTGAGTGGTCATTGAGTTGACCGTTCTCAGGAGCTATGACTAAAAGTCATAGACTGCAAGGCAGATGGATGGGTGGCGTTATGTACTAACTCTTGCATGATGCCTGGGGGAGCAGGGTTGACCGTGTGGGAGGGCCCCCGATGCCTCAGGCCGTCAGAACTTCCTGTGGTGGAGGTGGATGGGCCATCCTGATTGGGCGAGCTGGCTGGGGAGGACGAGGAGGAGCTGGAACCGTCAAAGTTCTGAAAGATGAGAAAAGGTCAATGTCACTCATTAAAGTAAGACATGATATAGTAATATAATAATAACTGATTCAAGAATGAAAAAATGCTTGAAAAAAATTCAAGCAGGACATGGTGACAAAGTAAAACTGGACAGTGCACATTCAAAAGGCCAAGTTACTTCACTGTATAAAAACAATCAGTATTTCAGTGCAATTGTTTTCTTTCACTTTCATTAATAGATCTGTGGGGTATACTATAAATCTCGATTTGTGGGTTAGCGAGGTATGTTGCGCTCAAAGCCAGGGTATGCTGTGACACGAAAGTAGATCTGTTTTAGTGTCGCTATATCACCATGGTATCTCATGCTGTCAACCAAACCTGGTCGGGAGGAGGTTATGTGCTAAGTTATAGCTCAAATCGTGTAATCTACCGCCCACTGACCAATCAATTGTCTTAAAAACGAAGTTCTCGCACGTGTAGAATTCTGTCTTACAGGTGGAGCTCCGCCTCTACTAACATTTTGGATCTCGAATGTGCTTTAATAGTGCTGTGCATGCAAATATCCCACTATGGACGTGCATACCATACAACAACTGATGACAATTGATTTATTTGATGTTATAGGTTAGACACAAAAAATTACCGCAGTGTAGATTAAGCTATCGCTCATGAATGCGGAAGTAATTGTTTTTAAATAGAGGCGGTCTTGTCGTCTCTCCGTTTCACGATTGGCCAACGTCATCCCAACACCGAGAACGCGCACAGATCTGAGCCTAGTTTGACAAATATTTCACATAACTGCTATCGTAGTATCACTTAACGTATACCCCTGAGTCAAGGCTTTGTCAAGCCTCGATATGTCTACATAGCCTAGATATGTCTAACATGCTTCGTAGTATACCCCACTGGTGACTGAAGGAAAGTACCTACAATTCCTCTAATTGGCTAATACAGTTTTGAAACAAATCATTGCAGTTTTCAATGGAAACTTATGAATGGACCTAAGTAAGCCAGAGTAAGTATAATAAAGTGTCCCTTCTACCTTATCTCCCACTCAGCCTAACCCCCACATGAAACACAGCACTGATTAGCCAGTGTAACTGCACAGGGATGGAGGGGGGGAGACCCAGGGGAGCTCCAGTGTAAGTGCACAGGGATGGAGTGGGGGAGACCCAGTGGAGATCCAGTGCAGGTGAGCGGGCGGACTCACCCCAGAGCTGGCGTCCGCTGTCCCAGGGGTGCTGGCACTGCTGTGGGTGGATGGTGACTCGGGGGGGCTGTGGGTGGCACATACCAGGTGGAGCATGTGGTACTCATCTTGCTGTGACAGACACACACGTCTACATTTAGGCCAAGCGTTTGAGTTTGTTTTCTCACACTTATATCTATTCACTCTGGGATGTCCTTTTACCCAAAGCAACTTACAGATACGGCATTTTCCATAATATAGAGATACTTGGTGTTGAGTGTTGTTTTGTGTGGGTGATGGGAGTGTGTGGTTGTCCTGTTGTTATCTGTCGTCTGTCTATCTGAAAAGCTGTATGGTGTAAGATGAATTTCCAAAAGGATCAATAAAACATCTATCTATCTATGTATCTATCTATCTACCTATCTATCTATCTTACAGGTATAGCAGATACCAAGAGGAGATACCAAGACTCTTAAAGCCTAAATTATACAGTATCATATCAATTATACAGTCACTGAATAATGCATGAAACTGGGTCCAGGCAGTATTGAGGCTTAAAGAAATGCCCAATCCTCAGAGGAGAGACAGTGGCCTTATAATGGGTTATTTTTAACAGCCCTAATGAGACGTGGCTGGCCAAAGACGGGAGCCAGCTCTTTATTGTTGCTCTCATTATTGTGGGTGGATGATGGGGACAATACAGCCAACAGCGCCAGGCCAGCAGAGAGAACGGACTGGAACTCGTGGGCACACAAAAAGAACAACCACCCCAGCAGAAAACTTAAGGCCTACCTCACAACAATTCAATGCGCGCACACTCACACACACACACACACACATATTCTCTCTCTCACTCTCTCTCTCTCACACACACACACACACACAAGTATGCATGCACGCACACACTCTCTCTTTTTCCCTACCTAACACATAGACACAGACACACAAACACACACCTTTCTGAGGACATCTCTCAACTGTAGATGGTCTTGGAGAAGCCGTCCTGAGTACACCAGCCTCTGGTCCTTTGATGACTGCAACACAAACAGAAACCACCTTATCAACAGCACTTTTACCAGTCAGTTGCAGAGGGCCCTGAAAAGGTCATCCATTATGCCACAGACTCATGGCTCATATGCAGGGCTCATGTTCACATGCAAGGCTGCACTTTCCTACAGACCTCTGATGAACTACATGAAAATAATATTTTTTCTAAACATTTGCAGGTGTAGAAGTGCAGGTATAAACACACATTTTTTTCAAATCAGTCAAAGTATGCGGCTACATCAGAAGTTTTTCTTGACATTCTATTCTTAGTCTTAAGCCGAAGTTACATGGATTGAGTGGGTTTTTTTCCCCATGAAAAAGTCTACAAAAATTTCAGGAAAAAAACAGGAATTTCAGATCCTCATAATATTTGATACACATTAAGACACATTTTCTTCGGTCTAGTATTGCCATTGTGCAGAACTTAGAGACATTTCCAATGGGATTTTCCTATGAGGTCTTCAATATGAATTAAATATATATTTTTAAATCTTTATTTTTCACCCCAACTCAATATCTCTGTCATTCTGTTTCTGACAATGTCACACACACACACACACACACACACACACACACACACACACACAGGTGTGTGTGTGCATGTTAGTGGTTCAGACACATGAAAAACAAACAGATCACCTGAATGCATTAATTCCTGTGAACTTCATATTGAAACTCAGGTCATGTCATGGAGCTTCATTTCTCAAATCTCCCTTAAACCAAATGGAAAACCATTTGTATAATCAACTCTTACTTGAGTCTGTGTGCATTAGCCTACATGTTTGACCATGTGATCACAAAAACTTGTATTTCCACTAGTGTTTAAAGAATGCTGAAAAAATGAGTTCCCCCATGTAGCTAAAGACATGTTTACATTTTTTTGTTTTGTCATATGTTGCCATTTTACCAAGAGGTAGATCCCATCACACCAATTACAGAGGGAAGGTGAGAATCTAGCATGGCCAAATATTCCAAAAATCAAAAAGGAATCTGCTCACAAAAATCACCTTAGTAAAATGTCCTGACCAGCTGCAAATTCCAACCAACAAATAGGTTGATCTGCTGATCAACTCCTCAGACTAAGCTCTACTGCATACATCTGGGCATGTAGGAGTTAGATATGCATACATGACATGTCATGTCTTAGGCACTACTGTTTAAACAGCAAAGACATTGCCAATAACTGCATGCAGACTCACCGGCTTACTGGGGTACACATTTGAGATGTGTTTTTTCAACTTCTCTACAGTCCAATTCAAGAAACAGCTTATGGTCTGGTCATCATACTTCTGGTTGGGGGCCTTGATGACAAGGGTGACTGGACTGTCAACTGCACCTTGGTCCATGTTTCATGCTAGTGGTCTACTCCCTTGCTGGTTTTCATGAGGGGGTGCAATTCAAATTCTGAGTCCTATGTTGAAAGAAGAACTTCCCTTAGATCTTCGTCATGGTCACGTTCGGTCCAACCCCTAACAGTGATAGCCAACAAACTTTTATTGTAGCATTTTGTTAGAGACGTCGGGTGACATGTGTCTAAACAAATCTTCCAGTCAAGAAGGAGGTGTCAAACTTCAACTGAAGACAACCTGAAAGACAACCATAACAATGGACAATTGATGCCTATGTTTAAATTTTTAAAAACAAGTAGGCCTAAAGTAGTATTCTGTAGCATTCCCAATATTTCCTGAACTTTAGTTATCATTACAGTACATCGGTACCATCACGTTAAATATACACAGACCACAAGGGATGGAAACACCAGTAAGGCTGACCCACAAACGGTTGATAGACATGACACGATGACAACGCACCTGTCGCGTTGCGTTAACTTGACAGCTGTCATAACAACCCAACCTAACCACACAAACACAATGTTTATGCCAAGACAGCTCTAGCTTGGGTTAACATTTCTACCTGACAGCAAAAATGAATGAACTGACACCAAGATAACACTATACATACGGAAGCACCTCAATCTACGTGGCACTCTATTTTCTTCAGTGCAATGCACTAAGAGCGAAAGTTACATGAAAGACATAGTTAGCGCTATGGTGCTTCCCTGGGGAAGCTAGCCAACGCTAGGTGGAACAGAATTCCAAGAAAACACAACACCGGAGTTTGCATTCACGAACACATAAGATGAAAGGATTGTGATAAAGACCAAACTCATCCAATGAAGTACTTGAGTTAATACCCACCCAACTTAGCCGCTCCTGCCGTTTTCAGTCCTTTGTTTTTGGTGCGGATCCATAACACTCTATTTGTTATCTTGTAAAATGGAGTCGGGTGTATCACCGGAAATTACATCACTATCTGTCTTATGGTAAGGTGAGCGAATGTCCACCAGGTGGCAGCAGAGAAGATTGTGTCTGGGTCAGGATTTTCTGCAGGCCAGAAAGCAAATACCTTCATCTCCATAGTACTGATTTTGTTGACAGCTGCGAGCATCACATTACAAATTACACGTTACAAAGATTTTTTCCATATAGCCTACAGATTTTAGACAACTGAAATTCATGCTATTTAGAATTTCACATGCTCAATCTTGCTTAGATTCTTTACATTACATTATATTTGGCTGACACATTTTTAACCAAAGCAACTAACAACATGGTAAACAGTTTAAGTTTTAAAGCAATTCTCTCAACAATTTTAGGACAATTTAAAAAAGGTAGAGTACAGTAAGAATAAGTGCATCAGTGAGTGCTGTTTTTAAAGAATCTTAAAAGATTCTTGCTGTGTTAGAAGTAAAACCACTTCACATCAATGACTAACAGAGAACCAATGAAGTCATTGGTTCACTTGTGAAGAGGTTCTAGTCACAGTCATTGACATAATATGACGAGGTATATATGACAAAAAGTAGATAAATAAGAAATAAACAATAATAAATAGATCATAAGATGTTTATTATGTCTCATCACATTGTACTCATGTGTTATACACTTTCTTTTTTGTTCTACAGGTGACGCAGCATATACACATTTCATCAGCATGAGATAGAAATAGTTGTATGTCATAGTGCCCACAGTCCACATGTCTGGAACTCTGAATATACCGCTTTGGCCATTTCAGACATCCAGGCAGGAAAGAAATGCAAAGAGAGCATCGAACACCATTAACAAACCTCTGGACTTTTGGACTGCAATGCAATAAATCTAAACTGGAACACTTGCCCATATTTTTCATGCCCATAAACACATAACAATAGAAAAGAGAGAATGCATGCAATGCATAGAAAAGAACTATCTGGCCATCTGTGTTGTAGCAATATCAGTGCTGGACAAACATTGGTATAGATTGATACTTGAATGTGCAATGGAGATGGGCATTTTGCTCCAGGCCTGAGATTTGTATCATTCATGAGAGAAAACATATTTCCTTTTTAGCCCAAATGAAGAGGCAACACATGGAATAATGATCACATAAAATAATCCTTGTCCTTAATATTAGTGTTCCCATTTGCAATGTGTGACCAAAAGCCTCATTTTAAGTGCTTTTGCTTCAGCTTACTTAGCACATCTTGAGTAAGCTTCCTGCTGTACCTATTAATCTTTTGATGCTCTGGCATCCATCCGAGCAGGAAACGATGAAAGTCAGTCCATGCAAACGCAAACATCTCCCTCCACTCCGTTTCCAGATCTTTGAAATTCACTTGCTCCTCCTCAACAGCTGCCCTTAGTTCAGAGAAATAGTAGTCCAGCAGGTCTGGAGCCCTCTTCTCGCACTGTTTCTCATTCATACAACTGCCGAAGAAATAAATCACATCCTTCATCCCACAGCCACCCCCCACGTACTGAAAGTCCACCGCTGCCACCCCATTTCCTGTCCCGGAAAAACAGAAGTTGGCCAGTTTAGCATCCCCATGCACAATGGTTTTAAAGCGGCAGCTGTTTAGTATCTTGTCTATTTCCCCGGCTGCGTTTTTCAGCTGTTGGTCTGACATGGCCTCCAGCTCATCGGGGCGGGTCTCCAGATGCCAGTATGTACCTATGGGCCATAATCCTCTAGGTTCAACTCCCAGGAAGAGAGCATGGAAATTAGCGAGCCAACTGAGGCAAGCATTGATCTCATCAGCGTTCACATTAGTCCTTCGCTGATGAAATCCCGCCACATCCAAATCCTCCAAAACAATCACCTGCTCATCCCCAAATGATCTAGCCGCAAGACAAACGGGAACACGGCAACGATCATTGGTGGAATAGTTTTGGTACCAATGGGTTTCCACCTGGTATGACCGCACCTTTCGCTGGTGAGATCTGTCGGTGTTCCATCCACCTGGATGTGCAGACTCCTGTGGAAACTTGACATGTTTGACGACTACTGATGGACGGACACAGTTTTCCAAATTAATTCTCACTATTTCGCCATAGCCACTCCAAAGGGTTTGTATTTTGGCACTTGTGCGTAAAGCCTTGGCTCCGGTTACTTGCAAAATGAGGTCTTGATATGATTGCATTCCAAAAATAGACTGTCAATTGAAAGGACGAGAAAGGTGATATGAGAATGAAAAAACTTGTTATGCATGTCATGCATAATAAAACAGCACACGTGAGTTAAAAGAAAGATGTGAGAAAGTGCTGAAGTGGTGGTAAGGCTAGATTGGGTAGACAAAGTTAATGTTACGTATTCTTAAAATGAAGAAAGCTAATATGTTACCTACGCTACCCGATGGACATCAGCAATTTAGCAGAAAAATAAGTGGAACGTCATAATTCAATAATAGACATTTCGCGTTATAAAATTTTAACATTTACCTGAAGCCCTTCACAGTGTTCATGTGCCTCGTCAGAATTATGATTTCCTCATGTCAGTGTAGCACTGAACATTTTATTGCCACCTATTGGTAGGGAGTACCAATGCAAGGCGCGCTGTGTGTGTGTGTGAGAGAGAGAGTCTACGAATTACACATGCAATTGTTTAATTTGTTTTTATTGTTTTCTTGTTCATTATGAGCAGTATCAATAAGAATTCTGTATCAATCCAATATCAAGAGAGAATAACTAATTTGCTAGAGAGGCCTTAACATGGAACTCCACAGTTCCTATATATCTTTATTGAGGATCACTCTCTCCGGTACTGTTGACCTCTACTTCGCATAGAGTTAGGTATCTTCTTCTTCCAGGAAGAAAGACACTGACATAACGACCCTCCATTCCACGGCACCAAAATGTCACAGAGTCTCCCTCTCTCATGTCTGATATAACACCACACCTGTCCAAAAAGCCCACACTAATTAATTATTTATTTCAGATCTGATAAACTGTATTAAATGTATAGTTTTCTGCATATATCATTTCTCCACAATACTATCACTAGAGACCCCATTGTAGATGTATGATATTCATAAGCTGAATTCAATTAGCCTGATATAGCATTTTGTTTTACATTGTGGCGACTTACAGAGGGTTGTTGTGGCCATGGTTTTCCAGGGAGTTACCGATGTGAATCTCGGCTCCGTTGATCCTCTCAGCGCAGCAGTCCCCTCTGTTGGTGATCGTCACAGAGGTCACTCTGTAGCTCCTCATCAGATCGACCTTCCACCAGGGGTTTGTCTCCCGCTTGGTGTGAGAGCAGGAGCCAGCGTGGTACAATGGGTTTCGCTTTCTGTCTATGGCATTGTTGGCATTTCCAAGGTGGTCATATTGAGAGGACTGCGTAGCATTTCCCTGGGAGGCAATGTTCTCTGGGTTTAGATATCACAAGAAAGATATATAGTATGTCAAGACACTGAGAACTAACTTGTTACCATTTGATAGCCTAACACAATGAAGAATCTCAGAGCCATTCTATAACACATTTCAACATGATCTAAAAACACACATTTTTAAGAGCATTTGAGTCTGATCTGAGTGTAGTCACATGTGTTCAAACTCTTTACCAGGTACTTGGACATCAGGGCATTGTGTTTCTAAGGGCTTGTCTTCATAATCCTTTACAGTATTCAGTGTAGAAACTCCTATCAGTAAAGAGCAAGGGTACATACTTTACATCATCATATGCCACATCCATACCTAATTTATACAATTTTATTGACATTGTACAGTTCTGTATGATATGAAGGTGATAGAGTATAGAGACATAGGAGGGTCCCTCTGATGTCTATGGTAATGACATAAGCATTCCAAGGCATTTAATAATAGAAATGAAGATCAGATGCACTACAACAAAGCCTATCACTTCACTTGGACATGTTATAGGGCAGTGCATCCCAGTGTGAGCAAAGCAGTGGTATGGGCCACCCACCAGACACAGGCCTGGCGTGAACTTCCACCTCACAAAGACTGAGGAACTTGAAGCATCCCGGTCGGATGATGTTGACGTATCTTCCCTCCATGCCGTGACACTGGAAGGTTATGGACTCCCCAGCAGGGATGGAAGAAACAACAGCACACCTATAAGAAATATGTACACACATAGACATGCATGTAGGCTATGCATGCTTACCAGTTACACAAGTCAAATAAAGATGATTTTTAACTGTTTCTCCCTAACATGTGGAGAGTGAGCTCTGAGTCCTGAGACGCGGTAGCACCTTTTGAACCTGACATACTACTCACACTGGGTTGCTGTTCCCATTGTTTTCCAGTGAATTCCCAACGAGGATCTCGGCCCCGTCCAGTCTCCACTCACAGCAGTCCTCTCTGTTGGTGATGGTCAGGGAGTCCACCCTATGCACCGCCAAGAGGTCAACTCGCCACCAGGGGTCAGACTGAAGTCGCGTGTGGGCACATGAGCCAGAGAGGTACTCCGCGTCCAGGCTCCCATCGATGGCATTCTCAGCATGGGTCAGGCGACTGAACTGAGAGGACTGAGTGGCTCTCCCCTTCACTGCAACGTTATCTTCAGAAGGTAATAGAAAGAAAGAGACAGACAGACAGACATAGAGTGATAGAAAGAAATATAACTTGCAAAACGAAATACATTTCTTTCTGTACAACAGCAACTACCTCTGGCCTACTATTCTTAAAATATAATACTTAAAGGTTCTAAAAATTAGTTGGGTTTGATCAGACCACAACAGTTATATGCCACTTGTTTAATCATGATAATCTGTGCTATCATAACAGATGGACAGTTCTGCTAAATGCCTCCTTGTAAACAGGGCAAAATCAAAAAGCATCCCTACCACTCTGAGGCACAGGGTGGCGCAGTTTTTGCCATGGGGCCCACAGCCAGGTCAGGTAAGGGTTGGGGGCCGCCTTGTTAGGTACAGCAGAGGGAGGCGCTGATAAAGGTAGGCCTAATAGACAGCCACAGAATTTCAGATACAATCAATTCAAACAGCCAACGGGTATATCATGCAAGAAGCACATCATATTACACTCTCTCTACTGTTTTCATTCGACAAAATGTTTTTTAAAACAAAGCATTTTGGACATAGACATGGTAATAATAACCATGTACTGTACAATTATTTTAAACACCTGATTGACTTTCATTTCCCATGTACAGTACAACTGAAAATGGAATGGAATGGGAAAAGTTAATACCAGCCCACCTGGTTGAAAGGTGCTGGCATGCACCTCTACTTCACAAAGAGTCAGGTATTTCTCTCGGCCAGGGAGCAGTATGTTGACATAGCGGCCTTCCATCCCACCACACTCAAAAGTCCTAATCTGGCCAGCTGGGATGTAAGGAATCACTGCACACCTACAGAAAGAGACAGCGATGGTTAACCTAAATCCGGCGTTAACAATGTATGCATTCAAGACGGCATGTTATATTTGCAGTGAAGCTTTTTTCCTGTACTGCCCTAGCCTAGTTAACACGCAGAGCTTCTCGACTGTAATTGAGAGTGGGTCAGGAAAAGGTTAGGTTGGGTTAGTTAAAGGTTCATTGACTTACGACTTCCAGCAGGGACGTAACTAGCAGTGAAATTAAACCTATAAATTGGTGCATTAAACTCTCACCAAATCGTTTCAGAAGTGTCTCGTAAATGAAAGTTTTGAATGCAGTTGTTTACTCAATTCCAAAGAAGTCCATGCCGGATTACCAATTCTGTTTTGCGTGCCTGTGTTTTAAGGGCCTCTTGGCCAGACAGACCTGCAGAGCAAATCCTGAATTTGCCAAAGGTTCGTTTGGGTATTCCCAGGCTAGTACTGTCCACAAGTTTGTTTCTGTTTCTCGAAAGGTTGTTGATATTTCAGCTCAACATCTATTCTGATACTTTCCATTCATACCTTGGTCAGAGCCACTATGTTTATTTCCCATATCGAGACTGTGTACAAACACCTGATTTTTTTGTATTGATCAGACAGCTCAAAGACCGGGAGGAGCATTTTCCTATGTATATGGGATTGGGATTGTGGACCCCACTATGCATGCTTCAATACCTTGTTTGTTATAGAGAACCCAAGAACATATAAATACACAACACAAACTAATACATGCATATAATATAATGCAATAATAAATACACATACACAAACTAATAAATGAAGAAATTTAGCTATGCAAGTAAACAAATGAATAAATAAATTACTATTCTAAGTTTATAGGTCAGATCTGTGTGAATGACCACAGGACGCACTCACAGTGGGTTGTTGTTGCCCTCATTGTCGAGGTAGTTGCCAACGCGGATCTCCGCTCCACTGATTCTGTCAGAACAGCAGTCCCCACGGTTGGTGACGGTCACAAAAGTGACATTGTGGACCTTTCCCAGGTTGACCCACCACCAGGGGTCAATCTCAGCTTTGGTTTGACTGCAGGAGCCGTCTGAGTAGGTGGAACTCCTGTTTCTGTCGATGGCGTTATTGGCACCCCCGAGCGCGTCCAGCTGAGACGACTGGGTGGCAGTCCCTCCAGTGGCTGCATTCTCTTACAGGAGGTCATCAGAGAGAACGCCATTAAAAGATACCATTATGAACACTCAGGCAATACTTAACAATCACATGTGGAACTGCAGTATAGCAATTACTTTATTACTAATATCCTATTAGAAGTGCCACTTGTGTGTCAACCTTAAATGCCATTAAGTATTCTTAAATAAAGGTACTATTTAAATTAACATTTAAGCCAAACTAATGTTTATGTCTTACCAAGCACAGTTTTAGTGTTAGGGCAATTAGTGTTTACTCGTGTTTTTGCAGGTTTTGGTTGTTCATCTTCAATTTCCTCCCCTGTGAGACAAGACGTTATTCAAATTATATTATTATAGTTATTTTGTAAAGGTTTTTACTTAAAAACACTTCTACTGACCTTGCTCAGGGGTTGCATTGACCTCCACCTCACACAGTGCCAGATGCTTGTCACAGCCTGGCAGAAAGATGTTAACGTAGCGACCCAGATGGCCCCTGCAGTAGAACGTCTTAGATTCCCACGCAGGGAAGGAGGAAATGACATCACATCTGAAAAAGGATGT